>NW_028162516.1:275000-293000 GCF_964263955.1 Coregonus lavaretus
ACAGCACAACTCCAGTCCTCCAGTACCAACAACAGCATATTTCTGTTGTAACCCCGGACAGACATACTTGATTCAACTCAGAGGGCCTGATGATTAGTTGACAAGTTGAATCAGGTGTGTTTGTCTGCGGCTACAATAAGACTGTACTGTTGGGGGTACTGGAGGACCGGAGTTGGGAACCACTGGCTTACAGCATGATGGCATTAGCCTTATGGGAATTTGCAATGCAGCCCTTGACATTGTGCATCTGAAGCAGAGAATAGCTCAACTCACACACTGTTTGCATATTGTTCAGCTGTATGTTCTCAATTTAAAACGATACCAGTAGACAATGTATATGAGGCTAATCATTATACTGGATTTTCTACATGCCTTGTGCATGAAATTGTTTAGTGCAAATCCAGCCCTTGTAGTCTAGGTGGTGAAATGTCTGGAAGCAGTAGATTATGGGATCCTTAGCTTAAACATACACACAACTACTACCACCAAGTTCAATGCCAGATACTTTTCTCCCAGGTCTGACTGGCACTTGGAGGTGCCACTGTGATAATGAAGATGGTTTGCTTAAGACTACCACAACAATTACATTGTCTATGCTAAATGTGTTTAAATTGTAAATAAATAAAATAGTTGGGCTATAAGAAATAGGTTTTATTCAATGGGGCTAGGCAAAGCAGAGATTACAAAATACTTTTCATTTCACCCATACAACAATATAGCCCATTATTAAAGTACAGTATGTTTACAATATCATAAACAATAGTCTTTGACATGTTCCAAATTACATTTTATATATTCATATGGTTTAAGGGGGCACTTTTGTCATGACAACAAGGTGAAGGTGCTCTACTCAAATGGCACAACAGAATCATTCAGATTGACCAAAGCACAGCATATAACAACCATCTTGTATAACTGAGGGATGTTTCCTTTCATATTTGGAAAAGGACAAAGTAGTAGAAGTAGAAACTGATGCTGCTGCAGCATTGTTCATCTTCACAGTGGGAATCCAGTCCACATGGGTGTCTTCATAGAGGTCAGCTGGTGAACCTACAGTACATAAACATTTTACATTTACGTCATTTAGCAGACACTCTTATCCAGAGCGACTTACAGTTAGTGAGTGCATACATTTTTCATTATGGCCCCCCGTGGGAATCAAACCCACAACCCTGGCGTTGCAAGCGCCGTGCTCAACCAACTGAGCTACAGGAGACTAAAATAAAATAAAATAAACAAATGAAAAGCAACTGATGTTAGAATATCACTTCTTCAGGTCACCTATACCATCAGGGCTCTTGATTGTTTGGTTGTATTTAATTCATTTAGGTATTTTAGTGTCATATAAAGATTAAATCTATTGTTGGGCTGGAACAACCAATAGTCAACACAGCAGGTTGTCCTATCCCATTGAGGCCTTTGTCCTATGCTGTAATGTCCATACATTTTCCCTCTTATGATTCAAGTTCTTAACACATTATCATTGGTTTATTATATGACTATACACTAAATGACCAAAAGTGTGTGGACACGTGCTCGCTGAACATCCATTCCAAAATCATGGGCATTAATATGGAGTTGGTCCCCCCTATTGCTGCTATAACAGCCTCCACTCTTCTGGGAAGGCTTTCCACTAGATGTTGGAACATTGCTGCGGGGACTTGCTTCCATTCAGCCACAAGAGCATTAGTGAGGTCGGGCACTGATGTTGGGCGATTAGGCCTGGCTGGCAGTCAGCGTTCCAATTCATCCAAAGGTGTTTGATGGGGTTGAGGTCAGGGCCAGTCAAGTTCTTCCACACCAATCTCGACAAACCATTTCTATATGGACCTTGCTTTGTGCACGGGGGCAATGTCATAATAAAATAGGAAAGAACCTTCCCCAAACTGTTGCCACAAAGTTGGAAGCACAGAATCACCTATATATCATTGTATTCTGTAGCGTTAAGATTTCACTTCACTGGAACTAAGGGGCGTAGCCCGAACCATGAAAAACAGCCGCAGACCCTTATTCCTCCTCCACCAAACTTTACAGTTGGCACTATGCATTGGGGCAGGTAGCGTTGTCCTGGTTTCCGCTAAACCCAGATGCGTCCTTCGGACTGCCAGATGGTGAAGTGTGACTAATCACTTCAGAGAACGAGTTTCCACTGCTCCAGAGTCCAATGGCGGCAAGCCAGTTCTTGTGTTGACATTGCTTCCAGAGGCAGTTTGGAACTCGGTAGTGAGTGTTGGAATAGAGGACAGACGATTTTTATGCGCTACGCGCTTCAGCATTCGGCGGTCCCATTCTGTGAGCTTGTGAGGCCTACCACTTCGCATCTGAGCCGTTGTTGCTCCTAGATATTTCCACTTCACAATAACAGCACTTACAGCACCACTCTTTTAAATTAACCCATCCACCACCCCTCTTCTTCGGAGGACAAATATATTTTTAGTTTTTTACAGGTTTTCCGCTACATATACATACATTTTACATGTACATTTTACATATACATTTTACATACACATTTTACATACACATTTTACATATATGGTACTTTTATATAAAGCAGTCACATAACAATAATACATTACCAAATATAAGCTCTTTAATCCCACCCCTCAGCCACTCTCAGCCCATCCCACCTATCACCATAGACCACCCTCGTTTGGTTTCCATGTGCCATATATTTTTCAATTGTGCTTTGATGTTTTACATACATTTTGAACCTTTCTAATCAAATCAAATCAAATGTTATTTGTCACATACACGTGTTTAGCAGATGTTATTGCGGGTGTAGCGAAATGCTTGTGCTTCTAGCTCCGACAGTGCAGTAATATCTAACAAGTCATATCTAACAATTTCACAACATATACCCAATCCACAGATTGTGAGCTAAAGATGAAAACCTTTCCTAAGAGTATTATTATATTATTTATTGACTGACTATGGCTTTCCAAATCGCCCAACACTGCTATTTGTAAGGTTAATTTGAAGTGAATGTTGTGATTTTTAACCATTCCTGAACCTTTGACCAGAAACATGCTACATAGGAGTAATACCAGAATAAATTATCTAGTGATTCTGTCTCTTCACAGCAAAATCTACAGAGCTGAGATTGTTGTATGCTCCATATTTTTATTGTTGTCAGTGTCAGTAGAATTGCATGAACTGTTCATCAAAGGCCACATTTTTCCAGTGCAAAGTAAAGAAACTTCTCTGAAATAGCTCATAAACCTATGGCACTACGCGCAACATGCTAATAGCTAGACTACAAGATATCTAGCTAGCTAATTTTGGCTAACTTACTGTAGTATTGTTGTTAACACCTGACTAGCATAACAGCTAAACTAAACTCGAAATCGATCAGACATGACTTACCAGTGATGAAATTATCTCTTATCCAGAGCGACTTACAAATTGGTACATTCACCTTATGATAGCCAGTGGGACAACCACTTTACAATATTATTTTTTTCTTTGGGGTGGGCTAAGGGGGGGTAGAAGGATTACTTTATCCTATCCCAGGTATTCCTTAAAGAGGTGGGGTTTCAAGTGTCTCCGGAAGGTGGTGAGTGACTCCGCTGTCCTGTCGTCGTGAGGGAGCTTGTTCCACCATTGGGGTGCCAGAGCAGCGAACAGTTTTGACTGGGCTGAGCGGGAACTGTGCTTCCGCAGAGGTAGGGGGGCCAGCAGGCCAGAGGTGGATGAACGCAATGCCCTCGTTTGGGTGTAGGGACTGATCAGAGCCTGAAGGTACGGAGGTGCCATTCCCCTCACAGCTCTGTAGGCAAGCACCATGGTCTTGTAGCAGATGCGAGCTTCAACTGGAAGCCAGTGGAGTGTGCGGAGGAGCGGGGTGACGTGAGAGAACTTGGGAAGGTTGAACACCAGACGGGCTGCAGCGTTCTGGATGAGTTGTAGGGGTTTAATGGCACAGGCAGGGAGCCCAGCCAACAGCGAGTTGCAGTAATCCAGACGGGAGATGACAAGTGCCTGGATTAGGACCTGTGCCGCTTCCTGTGTAAGGCAGGGTCGTACAGGATCGGGTCACCGCCTTGATGTTAGCGGAGAACGACAGGGTGTTGTCCAGGGTCACGCCAAGGCTCTTTGCACTCTGGGAGGAGGACACAACGGAGTTGTCAACCGTGATGGCGAGATCATGGAACGGGCAGTCCTTCCCCGGGAGAAAGAGCAGCTCCGTCTTGCCGAGGTTCAGCTTGAGGTGGTGATCCGTCATCCACACTGATATGTCTGCCAGACATGCAGAGATGCGATTCGCCACCTGGTTATCAGAAGGGGGAAAGGAGGAGATTTAATTGTGTGTCGTCTGCGTAGCAATGATAGGAGAGGCCATGTGAGGATATGACAGAGCCAAGTGACTTGGTGTATAGCGAGAATAGGAGACGGCCTAGAACTGAGCCCTGGGGGACACCAGTGGTGAGAGCACGTGGTGCGGAGACAGATTCTCGCCACGCCACCTGGTAGGAGCGACCTGTTGATGGAGCAGACCCTGTACTGACAGCTGTCTGGGTTCAGGTCTTGAGGGGCAAAAATGTTTATTTGCTTCTCTGACAGTTCTTGAGTCTTATCTCATTGGTATCACCAATGGTGGTTCATGATTGCGGGGAATCTGTAAACCTATTTCTTCCCGTTGTCTTTCCTGCCTTGTCAGAGCAGCCAATTACTCTACAGAAAATGACCGTGGTGATGAATCAACTAGTTTTAGGCACTGTAATCATGCAGTTTGGGAAAGCCACTCGGCTTTTGTTGTCAGATGAATTAATGTGGTGGTCTTCCAACATGGCCACGAGGAGGCGTCGTATGTCAACTGCAAGCCCTCTATAATGGGATTCTATGACCTAGGTAGGCAATGTGACATTACCAGAACACTGAGGCCATCCTTCTGAGCATCATGGGCTCCCGAGTGGCACAGCGGTCTAATGCACTGCATCTCAGTGCTTGAGGCGTCACTACAGACCCCCTGGTTCGATTCCAGGCTATATCACAACCGGCCGTGATTGGGAGTCCCATAGGGCGGCGCACAGTTGTCTGGGTTTGGTCGGTGTAGGCTGTCATTGAAAATAAGAATTTGTTCTTAACTGACTTGCCTACTTAAAAAAAGGTTAAATATTTAAATAAATGATATTGTCATGACAACATACCCAACAATTCAGATGTGGCACTATGAATTCCCTTTCTCGGTCACTTCTGCTGAACATTTGGAGCAGAGCACAAGCAAATCTATCAGCACCTATTGGCCTGATTGACACCCAGAAGTGTAGATGCTTACGGGCCTGGGGAAGGGAGATGCTAAGATGCGAGACTATTATTATTTTTTCATTATTTTTTTTCACCGACCTGCAAAACCAGAGAAAGGACAATGGACAACGTGTCAGAGGAAGGCCAACCAGGACCTCTATACCAGGTGGTGTCAGAGGAAGGTCATCCAGGACCTCTATACCAGGCGGTGTCAGAGGAAGGCCCTAAAAAGTATCAAAGACTCCAGCCACCCTGGTCATAGACTGTTCTCTCTGCTACCGCACGGCAAGCGGTACCGGAGCGCCAAGTCTTGGTCCAAAAGGCGTCTTAACAGCTTCTACCCCCAAGCCATAAGACTCATGAACAGCTAATTATGGCTACCCGGACAATTTGCTTTGCCAACCCACCCCACCCCACCCCAACCCCCTCTTTTACGTTGCTGCTAATCTGTTTATTATTTATGCATAGTCACTTTAACTCTACCCACATGTACATATTACCTCAATTACCTTGGCTAACTGGTGCCCCCGCACATTTACTCTGTACCGGTAGCCCCTGTATATAGCCTCCCTACTGTTATTTCACATTGACTCTGTACCGGTAGCCCCTGTATATAGCCTCCCTACTGTTATTTCACATTGACTCTGTACCGGTAGCTCCTGTATATAGCCTCCCTACTGTTATTTCACATTGACTCTGTACCGGTAGCCCCTGTATATAGCCTCCCTACTGTTATTTCACATTGACTCTGTACCGGTAGCCCCTGTATATAGCCTCCCTACTGTTATTTCACATTGACTCTGTACCGGTAGCCCCTGTATATAGCCTCCCTACTGTTATTTCACATTGACTCTGTACCGGTAGCCCCTGTATATATGTCACGCCCTGGCTCTGGGGACACTGTTATGTTGAGCCAGGGTGTGTAGATCTATGTTCTCTATTTCTATGTTGGCCTGAGTGACTCCCAATCAGAGGCAACGAGTGTCAGCTGTTTGCTGGTTGTCTCTGATTGGGAGCCATATTTAAACTGTCGGTTTTTCCTTTGGTTTTTGTGGGTTCTTGTTTCAAGTTGGTTGTGTTTGACCGTGTACTGTCACGTTACCGTCTTTGTTGTTTTGATCGCGTTTCGCTCAATAAAGAGTATGTTTGCCTGCAACGCTGCGCCTTGATCCTCATCTGTTCCCGACGATCGTGACAGAAGAACCCACCAAGACAGGACCAAGCAGCGTGAGGAGGAGAGAGGATGGACCTGGGATCAGTGGAGTAGGAGTCTCGACTGGGCAAAGCCAAGTGAAGAGCAGAGAGGTTGGACTTTGGAGCAGTGGGGTGAGAGTCTGGCGAGAACTAGGGAGGCCTGGTCCACGGGGAGGAGAGACCCCCAGAAAATTTTTAGGCGGGGGCTCACATCGTGGACGACGGGGCAGCAGGAGGCCGCGATGGAGCGGTCCAGCGGGTGCGCAGAGGAGGCCGCCAGGTTAAGGGGGCCACTGGTCACAGAGGAGAGGGAAAGTGTGGAGGCACGGCGAGAGGTACTGGGGTGTGTTACCAGTCCGGTCGGGCCCGTTCCTGATCTCTGCGTAGGGCCAGTGGTGTGTGTCCCCAGTGCGGTCCGGTCTGTTCCTGCTCTCCGCATCGAGCCTGTGGTACGCTTCGTCAGCCCAGTCCGGCCCATTCCTGCTCCCCGCACCAAGTCTGTGGTGCGTCTCGTCAGCCCGGCTCGGCCCGTTCCTGCTCCCCGCACCAAGTCTGTGGTGCGTTTCGTCAGCCCTGTCCGGCCCGTTCCTGCTCTCCGCACCAAGTCTGTGGTGCGCGTCGCCAGCCCAGTCCGGCCCATTCCTGCTCCCCGCACCAAGTCTGTGGTGCGTTTCGTCAGCCCTGTCCGGCCCGCTCCTGCTCTCCACACCAAGCCAGTGGTGTGCGTCGTCAGTCCAGCACGGCCCGTGCCTGTTCCCCGCACCAAGCCAGGGGTGCGTATCGTCAGCCCGGCTCGGCCCGTTCCTCCTCCACGCACTAAGCCAGGGGTGCGTATCGTCAGCCCGGTCCGGCCAGTTGCTACTCCACGCACCAAGCCAGGGGTGCGTATCGTCAGCCCGGTCCGGTCCATTCCTGCTCCACGCACCAAGCCAGGGGTGTGTATCGTCCGGCCAGTTGCTACTCCACGCACCAAGCCAGGGGTGTGTATCGTCAGCCCGGTCCGGCCAGTTGCTACTCCACGCACCAAGCCAGGGGTGCGCATCGTTAGCCCGGTCCGGTCCGTTCCTGCTCCAAGCACCAAGACAGGGGTGCGTGTCGTCAGTCCGGCTCCGGCCAGCGGGGCCAGACCGGACCAGGGGTACTTTGGGGGGTTGGAGAGGGAGTGGGGATCGGGCCCAGAGCCGGATCCGCCGCCAAGGCGGAATGCCCACCCGGTCCCTCCCCTGTGGTATTTAGTTGGCGCGGTCGGTGTCCGCGCCTTTAGGGGGGGGTACTGTCACGCCCTGGCTCTGGGGACACTGTTATGTTGAGCCAGGGTGTGTAGATCTATGTTCTCTATTTCTATGTTGGCCTGAGTGACTCCCAATCAGAGGCAACGAGTGTCAGCTGTTTGCTGGTTGTCTCTGATTGGGAGCCATATTTAAACTGTCGGTTTTTCCTTTGGTTTTTGTGGGTTCTTGTTTCAAGTTGGTTGTGTTTGACCGTGTACTGTCACGTTACCGTCTTTGTTGTTTTGATCGCGTTTCGCTCAATAAAGAGTATGTTTGCCTGCAACGCTGCGCCTTGGTCCTCATCTGTTCCCGACGATCGTGACAATATAGCCTCCCTACTGTTATTTCACATTGACTCTGTACTGGTAGCCCCTGTATATAGCCTCCCTACTGTTATTTGACATTGACTCTGTACCGGTAGCCCCTGTATATAGCCTCCCTACTGTTATTTCACATTGACTCTGTACCGGTAGCCCCTGTATATAGCCTCCCTACTGTTATTTTTATTGTACTGCTGCTCTTTAATTATTAGCTTATAATTTTTTTTTTTACTTATCTATTTTTTACTTAAAACTTTTTAAAATGTATTTTCATATATATATATATATATATATATATATATATATTTAACTGCATTGTTGGTTACGGGCTTGTAAGTAAGCATTTACATGTAAGGTCTACACCTGTTGTATTCGGCGCATGTGGCAAATACAATTTGATTTGATTTGAATTGAGTATGCTGTGAGTTTGCCCTGATAAATAATCTGTAATTAAGTAGCCTAATTGGATGGTATTTGGATGTGCCATTTTTTAAAACAATGTAGCTGTAATTTATGTTATACAACTTCCTATATGTTGAATGTTGACATTTCTCATTAAATCTGACTTTGTCTGTTTTACTGTAAGTCATGTTAAGGTAATTGGGGATTCATTTTAACTGGCTAGACTGGACTAGTCTAGACTAGACTAAACCAGATTACACTGGACTAAATAGAATACAACATCTTTATCTTTCCTGTGAGGGAAATTCCTAGTAAAATTATTCTATTCAGTCCACTCCAGTCCAGTCAGTCACATCGGCACAGGAGGCCTAGGTACTGATATGACAGTACTGGAACTCTGGCACCATCATTCTGGAGCATCATGACAACATACCCAACAATTCAGATTGTTCCACAAATTAATTCAATTTCTCAGTCACTTCTGCTGAACACTTGGAAAGAGCAGAGCGCAAACCTCTCAGCAACCTATAGGCCTGAGTGACACCCATGAGTATTGTTCACACCCATGAATATTGCTTTCCAAGTACCTAACCCAGCTAACCATCACTGAGAGAGAGTCAGCCCCAGAGCAGCGCTCCTGGAGCTGTGTAGTGGTTCAGTGCACCAAGGCACAACGACAGGTGGCACCGGAGAAATTCCTGCCAGCAAACCTCTGATTGAGCAGATCACAATTGCTAGATATTCTTCTCCCAGACCTGGGATTCCTCAGATCAGATCATCACATCACTCCCACCCCCCATATACTAATGTGCCTCTCTCTACCTTCAAAGCAACCACAAACTCATTTCATATTCTATTTCACATTTGCTTTCCCAGTCAGCTCCTTAGATGGAGCAAGAGGGTTGGAGGAAGGAAATGGAGAGGGAGATACAGAGAGTATGGAAATGAAGGAAAACACTGTCAAGGTTATCTATGAACTGATTGAGAAGATCCAGAAGGAGGTAGAGAAGGTGGAAATAAAGGAGAAGCTGTTGGTGAAGAGAGTGGAGTACGCAAAGGAGGCACTGAATATGAGGAGAAAAGAGGAAGAGAGGAAGGAGAGGAGGTGGCCAGGCATAGAGAGAGAGAAGGAGATGGAGGTGGCCAGGAAGAGAGGGAGAAAGGAGAGGAGGTGGCCAGGAAAAGAGGGAGGAGGTAGAGAGGGAGGAGATGGAGGTGGCCAGCCAGAGAGTGAGGAGATAGAGAGGGAGGAGATGGAGGTGGCCAGGCAGAGAGGGAGGAGATAGAGAGGGAGGAGATGGAGGTGGCCAGGCAGAGAGGGAGGAGGTAGAGAGGAAGGAGATGGAGGTGTCCAGGCAGAGAGGGAGGAGATAGAGAGGGAGGAGATGGAGGTGTCCAGGCAGAGAGGGAGGAGGTAGAGAGGGAGGGAGATGGAGGTGGCCAGGCAGAGAGGGAGGATGTAGAGAGGGAGGAGATGGAGGTGGCCAGGCAGAGAGGGAGGTAAAGAGGGAGGAGATGGAGGTAGCCAGGAAGAGAGGGAGGATGTAGAGAGGAAGGAGATGGATGTGGCCAGCCAGAGAGGGAGGAGGTAAAGAGGGAGGAGATGGATGTGGCCAGCCAGAGAGGGAGGAGGTAGAGAGGAAGGAGATGGAGGTGGCCAGGAAGAGAGGGAGGAAGGAGAGAGGGAGGAGATGGAGGTGGCCAGGCAGAAAGGGAGGAGGTAGAGAGGGAGGAGATGGAGGTGGCCAGGCAGATAGGGAGAAGGTGGAGGAGAAGGAGATGGAAATGGCCAGGAAGAGAGGGAGGAAGGAGAGGAGGTGGCCAGGCAGAGAGGGAGGAGGTGGAGAGGAAGGAGATGGAGGTGGCCAGGAAGAGAGGGAGGAAGGAGAGGAGGTGGCCAGGCAGAGAGGGAGGAGGTAGAGAGGTAGGACATGGAGGTGGCCAGGCAGAGAGGTAGGTGGTAGAGGGGGAGGAGATGGAGGTTGCAAGGCAGAGAGATGGGGTGAAGGAGAAGCTCAGGGTGAATAAGGAGAAGAAATAAGCAGCAAAACAGAGGGAGGAGGTCGAGATGAAAGACAAGGGGCTGGATAGACAGAAAGAGAAACAAGAGAAGCAGAGTAAGAAGCTGGAAGTATTGGAGGATGTTGTAAAGGGAGAAAGAGATGTTGAAGAAACAGAAGAAGAAGAAGAAGAAGAAGAAGAAGAAGAAGAAGAAGAAGAAGAAGAAGAAGAAGAAGAAGAAGAAGAAGAAGAAGAAGAAGAAGAAAGGAGTGGAAAGGTTGAAACTAGATGTGGATGGGAATCTGAACACCATGACAACAACTGGAGAGATGATTATAAAGAAAGAGGAGATGAACAGAATGAAAATAATGTGGAAGAGAAGGCAAAGATGGATATGAAGAACATGATAGATGAGTTGGAGGGTTTGGAGGAGAAGATTAAACCCCATTCCCCCAACCACCAACCCCATTCCCCCAACCTCCAACCCCATTCCCCCAACCTCCAACCCCATTCCCCCAACCTCCAACCCCATTCCCCCAACATTCAACCCCAACCTGCAACCCCATTCCCCCAACCTCCAACCCCATTCCCCCAACCTCCAACCCCATTCCCTCATCCTCCAACCCCATTCCCTCATCCTCCAACCCCATTCCCCCAACCTCCAACCCCATTCCTCCAACCTCCAACTCCATTCCCCCAACCTCCAACTCCATTCCCCCAACCTCCAACTCCATTCCCCCAACCACAACCCCATTCCCCCAACATCCAACCCCATTCCCCCAACCTCCAACCCCATTCCCTCAACCTCCCACCCCATTCCCCCAACCTCCAACCCCATTCCCCCAACCTCCAACCCCCTTCCCCCAACCTCCAACCCCATTTCACCAACTTCCCACCCCATTCCCTTAACCTCCCACCCCATTCCCTCAACCTCCCACCCCAGTCCCTCAACCTCAACCTCCCATCCCATTCCCCCAACTTCCCACCCCATTCCACCAACCCCCCATTCCATTTCCCCAACCCCATCCGTCCAACATGTCTCCGTCCCCAACCCCCCATCCCATTCCATTCCACCAACCCCACCCAGCCAACATGCCTCCATCCCCAACCTCCCATCCCATTCCCCCAACCCCACCCATCCAACATGTCTCCATCCAACCACCCACCTCCCGACCTAAGTTGTAAATATAGAAAAAAAGAGTTGCCTAGTAATGTGGGTCTTTCAAATCTTGGAATGTTCTATTCATGATATCGGCAACGGTACGGATTCCACATTTGGACCATTGTGGGATGCAAAAGGCCGTTCTCCAGATCACAAGGCATCATTGTGAAATATTGGAGTATGGGCATGCCATTTTGACTCCCAGTTACATTGTTTTTCAATTTTGCACCAAATAAAGATTGTGTGAGCTATAATAGGACCAAAGCATAGTTGACATTGTTTAAGGGATATATCAGCGAAGACCACCTCTTCCAGGGCAAAAGGAGACACAATATTACTCCCTATACTCAGCCAGAGCAAGGGGGAAGAAGAATCATGTCTAATCCAATTTAGGTGGGGTGAAATGCTAATGCCTGGAAATAGAATTTAATGTTTGGTACGGATAGGCCTGCTACGTCTTTGTTAATGTAACTTTTTTTTACCTGATTAATGTCTGAAAGCGTTTAAAAGATACTGTAACTCAGTTGGTAGAGCATGGCGCTTGCAAGACAAAGGAGCTGATTGTGGACTACAGGAAAAGGAGGGCCGAACACGCCCCCATTCACATCGAAGGGGCTGTAGTGGAGCGGGTCGAGAGTTTCAAGTTCCTTGGTGTCCATATCACTAAGGACCTATCATGGTCCAAACACACCAAGACAGTCGTGAAGAGGGCACGACAATGCCCTTTCGCCCTTAGGAGACTGAAAAGATTTGGCATGGGTCCCCAGATCCTCAAAAAGTTACACAGCTGCACCATTGAGAGCATCCTGACTGGTTGCTGTCAGCTTCCTGCTTCTCCTGTTTGTCTCCTGGCCTCTAGAGGTCAGCTGTGTTCCCCTCTGCCTTTGTTCTTCCTCATGTGTCCTCATTAGTTTGATCCAGGTCACCTGTGCCTTGTTTTCCCTTTAGTATTTTAGCTGTGTGTTTTCCCCTTGTTTCTCACTTGGTTATTGCGTCCTGACTATGTGTCTCCTGCTTTGTCCCACCGTGTCAGTCCTAGTAAGTTGTTCGAAGTTATCTTTAGTTTGTTTTTCTCCCCTCGTGGAGTTGTTTTGTTTTGCCTCCTGTTTTGGAACATTAAATCTACTTGCCTGGAGTATTGCCTTGGGTGTTTCATTTGGGTCCTACAACATCTCCTCTGTGGCTAAGGGGTAGTTCCCCCAGCTCTACACATCTGAGACCGGAGTTCTAGCCCGGCTTGTGACAGAATAACCAAGACTATCATGGACCCAGAAACACTCAGTTCCCAGGACCTGTTGGCGGTGATCACTCGACATGAGGCTTCTTTCCAGCGCCATGAAGCCGTTCTCAGCCGACAAGAGGAGCTGATGGCTAGTCATTCTCAACTCTTGGCCGAAATGATGAGTGCCCTTCGCCAGCTCTTTGAACGCCTCCCTGGTCCTCTCCCTTCCCCCAGGTCACCCCCCAGTGACGACAGGCCTTCTCGGTTGGCGGAGCCCCGACTACCACCTCCCAAGCCCTTTTCTGGGGATCCAAGCTCTTGCCAGGGTTTCCTCACCCAATGCTCCCTCACCTTCGAGCTCCAACCCTCAAGTTTTCCCACAGACCGTTCCAAGATTGCCTACATCATTACCCTTCTTTCAGAAAAGGCGCTCGCCTGGGCTTCTGCGGTGTGGCAGTCCCAGGAGGCCTGTTGTGACTCCCACGCGGCATTTATAGAAGAGTTCAAGCGGGTGTTCGATCATCCTGTCAGTGGGCGGGAGGCTTCCAAGCGCCTACTGTCTCTCCGTCAGGGCCCCCGAAGCACGGCAGATTTTGCCATTGATTTCCGGACCATAGCAGCAAGGAGCGGATGGAATGATGAAGCGCTGAGGGTCTGCTTTCAGGGAGGGTTATCTGAGCCCCTTCAAGATGAGTTAGCCACCCGAGAACCAGCTGGAGATCTCGAGTCCCTCATAGCCTTGGCCATCCGCCTGGACAATCGTCTAAGAGAGCGGAGAACGGCTCGCCGTCAGGTGTCTCAGTCCCAAGTTCCTCTGAGCAGCTCTGTTTCTCCTGTTTGGACTCCGTCATTCAGAGCTGCCCCGGCTCCTGAACTGCCCCAGGATTCCCCGGAGAGCATGCAGTTAGGCCGTTCCAGGCTTTCTCCCAACGAAAGGGAACGTCGCATGAGGGAGCGTCGGTGCCTCTACTGCGGGGTTGCCGGCCACTTCCGCTCCACTTGCCCCGAGCTTTCGGGAAACGCCTGTCCCCGCCCAGCTACAGGAGGGTTGTGATGGGGAAAATTAGAGCTCCTCCTACTAACGCGGTCCTAGCTATTCCAGCCACTCTGTCCTGGGAGGGCCACCAGCATCGGGTCCAGGCTATGATCGATTCCGGTGCCGCAGGTGATTTTATGGATGTAACCTTGGCTAAGGAACTTAAGATCCCTACCCAACTACTTCCTCAACCCCAGGCAGTTACTGCCTTAGATGGCAGACCTCTGGAACCAGGAAAGGTTACTGAGGCGACTCAGTCCCTGCGACTTACCATCTCTCAACACCAGCAGGAGGAGACCTTCTATCTCATTGACTCTCCCGAGTATCCTATTATCCTGGGTCACCCTTGGCTATGCAGACATAATCCCCAGATCGACTGGCCTACTGGCACCATTCTAAGCTGGGGTCCCACTTGCCAACTCACCTGCATGCTTCAGAGTCCCTCAGCCCCTAGTACCCAGTTTCAAGAGTCTGTTGACGTCTCCCGAGTCCCCAGTGTTTACCATCGGTTCAAGGCAGTGTTCAGCAAGGCCCGGGCTACTGCCTTACCGCCTCATCGCACGTATGACTGTGCCATTGATCTACTCCCTGGGTGCTGCCCTCCTAGAGGTCGGATCTTTTCCTTGTCCTCCCCCGAGCACGCAGCTATGGACACCTACATTAAGGAGTCCTTGGCAGCCGGCCTCATCTATGCCTCTACTTCCCCGGCTGGGGCGGGCTTCTTTTTTGTTGAAAAGAAAGACGGGGGTCTTAGGCCTTGTATTGATTACCGGGGACTCAACAAGATCACGGTTCGGAATCGATACCCCCTTCCTCTCATGGCCACTGCTTTTGAGCTGCTTCAAGGGGCTTCCATTTTTACTAAGCTGGATCTCCGCAATGCTTACCATCTCGTGCGGATCCGGCCAGGAGACGAATGGAAGACGGCGTTCAACACGCCCACGGGGCACTATGAATATCGGGTGATGCCGTTCGGGCTCACCAATGCCCCCGCAGTATTCCAAGCCCTGATTAATGATGTTCTCCGGGATATGCTTAATCTGTTCGTCTTCGTGTACCTGGACGATATCCTCATCTTCTCGAGGTCACTGAAGGAGCATGAGGGGCATGTTAGCCGGGTTCTCCAGAGGCTCCTTGACAATCACCTCTACGTTAAGCCTGAGAAGTGTGAATTTCATGTTTCTCAGACTCAGTTTCTCGGGTTTATTGTCACTCCCGGGCACCTAGAGATGGATCCCAAGAAGGTCAAGGCGGTCCACGATTGGCCCACACCTGCCACGGTCAAGGAGGTTCAACGGTTCATTGGCTTTTCTAACTTCTATCGGAAGTTCATCAAGAATTTCAGCTCGGTGGTAGCCCCCTTGACGACGCTTACCAAGGGAGGAGGGACCAAGATTCACTGGGGTCCGGAAGCAGCAGGGGCCTTCGAGGATCTCAAGCGCCGCTTCACTTCTGCTCCGATTCTGGTGACCCCTGACCCAGAAAGACCTTTCGTGGTGGAGGTGGACGCCTCAGAAGTGGGGGTAGGAGCCGTCCTGTCACAGAGGGGTGCGGATGAGAGATTACACCCTTGTGCCTTCATGTCTCGCCGCCTGTCTGAGGCCGAGCGCAACTACCACGTGGGGGATCTAGAGTTGCTTGCGGTAAAACTGGCCTTGGAGGAGTGGCGCCATTGGCTTGAGGGGGCTCAGCACCCTTTCCAGGTTCTCACAGACCACAAGAACCTGGAATATCTCCAACAGGCTAAGCGGATGAACCCTCGGCAAGCACGATGGTCTCTTTTCTTTAATCGATTCCAGTTCCTCCTGACTTACCGACCTGGCACCAAGAACGTCAAGCCGGATGCTCTGTCTCGAGTCTACTCTCCCGAGGTACAAGAGAAGCCCTTGGCATCGATTATTCCGAGGTCTAGGATCGTCGCACCTCTTCAGTGGGAACTAGAAAGAGGGGTACGAGAAGCTCTTGTCCGGGAGCCCGATCCAGGCGGTGGTCCTGCCGGTCGCCTGTACGTTCCTCTCTCTGTTCGGGCCCGCGTCTTGCAGTGGGGTCATGAGTCGCCCTTGACATGCCATCCAGGCAGTGCTCGCACACTGGAGTTCCTCCGACGGCGGTTTTGGTGGCCGTCCATCAAGAAGGACGTGCAGGTCTATGTTGAGGCCTGCCCTGTGTGCAACCAGGGAAAGTCGACACGCCAGCGACCCCAGGGACTGCTCCATCCCTTACCTGTTCCTCGAAGGCCATGGTCACACCTTTCTCTGGACTTTGTTACGGGACTTCCTCTATCCCAGGGCAACACCGTCATCCTAGTGGTGGTAGACCGGTTCTCTAAGGCTGCCCGGTTTATCCCCCTGCCCAAGCTGCCCTCGGCTAAGGAGACTGCTGAGCTCCTCATGAACCATGTCTTCCGGATATTTGGTATTCCCCTGGACGTGGTCTCTGACCGAGGTCCCCAATTCTCGTCCCGGTTTTGGGGGGCCTTCTGCAGGCTTGTTGGGGCCACAGCCAGCCTATCGTCGGGGTTCCATCCAGAGTCTAATGGCCAAACGGAACGGATTAATCAGGATCTGGAGACCACCCTGCGGTGTATGGCGGCCAGTAATCCCACGTCTTGGGCCACCTATATCATTTGGGCTGAATATGCCCACAACACCCTCCAGTCCTCAGCCACCGGATTGTCCCCATTCGAATGCCAGTTCGGTTACAACCCTCCATTATTTCCAGAGGAGGAGGCGCAGGTTGGTGTTCCCTCGGCCCAGCGCTTTGTCCAACGCTGTAGGCGGACCTGGAAGAAGGCCAGGCGTGCCCTCCTTCGGACCTCCCAGAGATACCAAAGTCAGGCTAATCGCCACCGCCGGACGGCCCCTAGTTTCCGAGCTGGTCAGAGAGTTTGGTTGGCCACTAAGAACCTGCCCCTCCGGGTCGAATCCAAGAAGCTTTCCCAGAGATACATCGGCCCTTTCCGCATTGCTAGAAAGGTTAACCCTGTGTCTTATCGTTTGGTTCTCCCTCGCTCCCTTCGTATTAACCCCACTTTCCATGTCTCACTTATTAAACCTGTCTTGTCTTCTCCCTTTGCCCCCCCACGCAGACCCCCGCCACCTCCCAGGATTATTGACGGCCAGCCAGCCTACACAGTCCGCCGGATACTGGACTCCCGGAGGGTCCAGAACTCTCTGCAGTATCTGGTGGACTGGGAGGGCTACGGGCCAGAGGAGCGCTCCTGGGTTCCAGCCAGGGACATCCTGGATCCAGGGTTGGTCCGAGATTTTCGCACCCTGAGGCCAGGGTGTTCTGGAAGGAACGTCAGGAGTCGTTCCTAGAGGAGGGGGTCCTGTCAGCTTCCTGCTTCTCCTGTTTGTCTCCTGGCCTCTAGAGGTCAGCTGTGTTCCCCTCTGCCTTTGTTCTTCCTCATGTGTCCTCATTAGTTTGATCCAGGTCACCTGTGCCTTGTTTTCCCTTTAGTATTTTAGCTGTGTGTTTTCCCCTTGTTTCTCACTTGGTTATTGCGTCCTGACTATGTGTCTCCTGCTTTGTCCCACCGTGTCAGTCCTAGTAAGTTGTTCGAAGTTATCTTTAGTTTGTTTTTCTCCCCTCGTGGAGTTGTTTTGTTTTGCCTCCTGTTTTGGAACATTAAATCTACTTGCCTGGAGTATTGCCTTGGGTGTTTCATTTGGGTCCTACAACATCTCCTCTGTGGCTAAGGGGTAGTTCCCCCAGCTCTACACATCTGAGACCGGAGTTCTAGCCCGGCTTGTGACAGTTGCATCACCGCCTGGTATGGCAACTGCTTGGCATCCGACCTTAAGGCGCTACAGAAGGTAGAGCATACGGCCCAGTACATCACTGGGGCCAAGCTTCCTGCCATCCATGACCTATATACTAGGCGGTTTCAGAGGAAGGCCCAAAAAATAGTCAAAGACTCCAGTCACCCAAGTCATAGACTGTTCTCTCTGCTACCGCACGGCAAGCGGTACCGGAGCGCCAAGTCTAGGTCCAAAAGGCTCCTTCAGCAGTCTTATGGCTTGGGGGTAGAAGCTGTTAACAATTAATGAAATGGCCACCCTGACTATTTACATTGACCCCCCCCCCCCCCTCCCCCCCTTTGTTTTTACACTGCATCTATGCATAGTCACTTTACCCCTATCTAC
>NW_028162515.1:0-2500 GCF_964263955.1 Coregonus lavaretus
ATTCAGGGACCCTCTGTGATTGTGTGTGTGTATGTATGTATGTGTGTGTGTGTGTGTGTGTGTGTGTGTGTGTGTGTGTGTGTGTGTGTGTGTGTGTGTGTGGTGTGTGTGTGGCTGGCACTAGCCTACTTTACTCATATCAAATAGGGCAGATGCAACTTGTGATTCTACAAATCTGTTGGATGCATTTGCAGTTTGTTTTGGTTGCATTTCTGAATATTTTGTGCCCAATAGAAATTAATGCTACATAATGTATTGTGTATTTTTGGAATCACCTTTTTCGTAAATAAGAATATTATATATTTCTGATCACATTTAAATTCATGTGGATGCTACCATAATTATGCCCCCAAAACATGCTAACCTCTCACCATTACCAATAACAAGGGATGTTAGCATTTGCCTCTGTAACTTTCTCACTCATTATTATTCACAAGTGTTCAGAAACATATTGTATTGTTATGAAACACATTGGTTTTAACAATAAAAAAGCACTTTTGTCAACTTCCACTGTCCTCCAAGAGTTGGTGATTTGAAATATTGGGCAGTTTCTCAGAATGAGAGTTGCTTCGAGGCTACAGTGAAACTCCAATCCATATCTGCACTAACTTAGTATCAACCTTTACAATATCAGTTTGGTTACCTGCTTAGCAGCATTTTTATTTTACTTTCTTCATCATTGTTTTCTAGGACAATAGTCCAAAGACCATTGCTTCTTGGATTTTTTCGGCTGGCGTTTGTAACGTGATTGTTGTCCTGAGACATCATGTTCTAAACATAGCAAAAAGGGAGGGGGAGGAAGTGACAAGAATCTAATTACTGCAAAACTCAATTTAGTCATCAACACAAAGTGGATTCTAACAAGACGTGTGTGTGTGTGTGTGTGTGTGCTTGCGGGTGTGCGTGTTTGCAAGGGCAGGCGGGTGTGTGTATGTGTTTGTGCAGAGAGTGAAAGGGAAATCAAGGACAATCCCTTATTACACATCATTGACCATTATGGACAATGCAAAAAAAAAAAAAATATATATATATATATATATATATATATATATATATATATATATATATATATATATAATGTCTCACATACTGTATACTAAAACCAGGCAACATATATTGTGTGAATAAATAAAATAAAATGAAATACAATTGTATTTGTCACATGCTTCGTAAACAACAGGTGTGGACTAACAGTGAAATGCGTACTTGTCACGGATTCAGCCGAGGCTGCCCCTCCTCCTTGCTCGGGCAGGCTTTGTCGTCACCGGAGTACTAGCTGCTACCGATCCATGTATCTATGTTCGGCTTGTTATGTCTTTATTGGTCACATCTGTTTCCCATCATGTAGTTATGTCTTCCCTATTTTACCCTCTGTCTCACACTGTGTGTTGTGTGTGTTTGTTTTAGTCTTGGTTGTCGTTAGTGTGCAGGATTGTTCCCTCCCTGCGTGGAGGTTTGCTGTTCATTCTTTTACCTTCGAGTAAAGTACACCTTCTGATTAGCTCTGTGTCCTGCGCCTGACTTCGCCTACCGCATTACACTGACACCTTGACATTACTTCCCAACAATGCAGAGAGAAAGAAAATTGAGAAAAAATTGAAAAGTAAAACACATATTAATAAAAGTAATAATAGATACACAATCAGTAACGATAACTTATAAAGTCAATTGAGGTAGATACATTATGTACAGTACATAGTTATACATTCTTATAACTAAGAATAAAGACATATAGTAAACAGTAGCAGCAGCATATGTGATTAGTCAAAAAAGTTAGTGCAGGTAGCTATTTGGTTAAGTATTTAACTAACTATTTAGCAGTGTTATGGCTTGGGGGTAGAATTTGTTCAGTGTCCTGTTGGTTCCAGACTTCGGTACCGCTTGCCGTCTGGTAGCAGGGAGAACAGTCTGTGACTTGGATGGCTGGAGTCTTTGACAATTTTTAGGGCCTTCCTCTGACACCGCCTGGTATAGAGGTCCTGGATGGCAGGGAGCTCGGCCCCAGTGACGTCCACACTACCCTCTGTAGCGCTTTGCGGTCGGATGCCAAGCAGTTGTCTTACCAAGCTGTGATGCAGCCAGTCAAGATGCTCTCAATGGTGCAGCAAACTTTTTGAGGAACTGAGGGCCCATGCCAAATATTTTCAGCCACCTTAGGGGAAGCAGCACTGCTGTGCCCTCTTCACGACTGTGATGGTGTGTTTGGACTATGATAGATTCTTAGTGATGTGGCCACCGAGGAACTTGAAGCACTCGACCCAATTCACTACAGACCCGTCGATGTAAATGGGGGCGTGCTTTGCCCTCAGTTTCCTGTAGTCCACGATCAGCTCCTTTGTCTTGCTGACATTAAGGGAGAGGTTGTTGTCCTGGCACCACACTGCCAGGTCTCTGACCTCCTCCCTATAGGCGATATTATTGTCGTCAGTGATCAGCCCTTAATGATGGTGTTGTATTTGTGTGCGGCATCACAGTTTTGGGTGAAAAGGGAGTATAGGAG
>NW_028162515.1:7500-26865 GCF_964263955.1 Coregonus lavaretus
CACCTGAATCGCCACCACCTCCAAGCCCTATGGGACACAGGCTCTCAGGTATCGGTCATTGATGAACGATGGAAAGCAAAATCTCTCCCAAACGCAAGGCTGAGGGATGTTTCAGAAATTCTGGACTCACCTGATGATCTAAGATTGACGGCAGCAAATGGGACTGAAATACCGTACCTGGGATGGATTGAAACAACTTTTCGGCTAGCCTCTGAAACTGACCAAACGAAGGAACTGATCATCCCAGTGCTGGTAATGAAAGGCTGTCACCTATCTCATCCCATCATAGGTTTCAATGTTATTGAGCACATCCTGACAATGACCGAAAAGACTAAACGGTACAGTACAGTGAAAAAAGCTTTCCCAAGCCTCAAAAGAAATAAGGTGAGAGCTTTTATACAGGCTGTTAGTGCAGAACAGACAGATGAATATGCAGTGAAAACCAAGAAAGAGAAGGTTGCTATACCAAAACACAGTAGCATTCAGATTGAGTGCCGTGTAGCTTCCCAGCCTTTCAAAGACGACATGACAATGCTTTTCCAGCCAGACCTGAACCCGCAGTGGCCAGATGAACTTGAGTTCTTTGACACACTAGTCAGAGTTAGGAAAGGTGTTTTTCCAGTTATTATGCTTGATGTCTCTAACCCCACTGACCACGACATTGCCCTGCTAGGACGCACCATAATCGGTACAGTACAAACCATTATGACTGTGTTACCTGCCCAAGTCTTTGAAAAAACTGTCACCCCAGCCACAGTGAATCACACTAGTGTTCAAACCCCATGTACTGCTACTGAACAGTGGGATCCACCAGTAGGTTTAAGTCACCTAACCGAAGAACAGAGAGAGGTTGTTAGGAAAATGCTTAGAGAAGAGTGTCACTCCTTCTCCAGATCAGACAATGACATTGGCTGCATTGAACAATTGAAAATGACTATTTCTCTAAAGGACTCTGAACCAGTCAAGCGCACATACATGTCAGTGCCCAGGCCACTGTATCAGGAGATGAAGGGTTACCTTCATGACCTCATAGCCCAGGGTTGGGTTAGGAAGTCAAACTCTTCATATTATTCACCTGTCGTGTGCGTTAGGAAGAAGGACGGGACCCTCCGGTTGTGTATAGATTACAGAGACCTGAACAGAAAGACACATCCCGACCGCCAGCCCATCCCTGGGGTCCAGGACATCATGGACAGTTTAGGTGGTAATTCCTGGTTCTCCCTTTTAGATCAGGGAAAAGCATATCACCAAGGGTTCATCTCTGAAGAAAGCAGACCACTGACCCCATGGGGACTCTATGAGTGGATACGTATGCCATTCGGCCTCATGAACGCTCCTGCAGCTTTTAAGCGTTGTATGGAGGAATGTTTGGAAGGGGTCCGGGACAACATCTGCATTCCTTATCTGGACGACACGCTAGTTTTCAGCAAAACTTTCGACAGCCATGTGAATGATGTGCAAAAAGTTTTGCAGCGTCTCAAAGAGTATGGCATCAAACTCAAGCCAAGTAAGTGTGATCTCTTTAAACCCCAGGTCCGTTATTTGGGCAGAATAGTGTCTGCAGACGGCAGCAGAGTTGACCCAGCCGATTTTGAAGCAGTAAGAGCATTGAAAGAGATCAGACCACAGACTGTGGGCCAGCTCAGAACAATGCTTGGTTTACTCACTTACTACAGACAGTACATCAAATACTTTTCTAGGAGGGCCAGCTGTCTGTATGACCTCCTGAAAGCAGATTCAGAGAAATTACCTGACCACCCACGGAAAGCAATGTGGTGCCCTCAAACAAGCCAATCCTGTGGACTGACCAGCATCAACAGGCACTTGAACAGCTGATTGAGTGTCTGCTTCACCCACCAGTCTTAGGTTTCCCTGACTTCACTCAGCCATTTGTTGTACACACTGATGCGTCACACCAAGGCTTGGGAGCAGTTCTTTATCAAGAGCAAGATGGGAAGCTTAGGGTCATTGCTTATGGCTCTCAAACCTTAACAGCAGCTGAGAAGAACTATCACTACCACTCTGGCAAGCTAGAATTTCTAGCTCTAAAATGGGCAATCACTGATAAGTTCCATGATTATTTGCACTATGCTCCGACCTTCACTGTATACAGCGATAACAACCCGCTCAGCTACATTATGTCTACTGCAAAACTGAACGCAAGCACTTCCAGGTGGGTTGCAGAATTGGCTGATTTCCACTTTACAATAAAGTACAGGCCAGGCAGAGAGAACAGTGATGCAGATGCTTTGTCGAGGATGCCACTGGATGTAGAGTCACTGATGAGAGAATGTTCTGAGGAGCTTTCACCAGACACCATTGCCGCCACGAAACAAGCAGTAGAGGTAAAGAAAGAGCCTTTTGTGCCTTGGTCAATTTCAGCTGCATCTATGTCAGTATCAGCTGAAGGTGAGACAACTACAGCAACAATCAGCTCGATCCCAAAAGAGGGGATAAGAGAGGCACAAGAGTCTGATCCGGTCATCCGTCCTGTGCTCGATTTCAAGCTGTCTGGTTCCAAACCGCCAGTTAAAGAGCAAAAGGAATTCAGTCCAAAGACAAAATGCCTATTCAGAAAATGGGACAAATTGACAATCGACAGTGATGGTATTCTTTACAGAATCACTACAGCCCGCAAGCAGTTAGTTCTACCAGAGCAGTACAAAGGTAAAGTGATGGAAGAGTTGCACAATAACATGGGACACCAAGGTACTGACCGCACTGTATCACTAGTACGTGACCGCTTCTTCTGGCCATATATGCAATCTGACATCGAGCACTATGTGACTAAAACTTGTAGCTGTGTCAAGCAGAAAAAGCCAGGCCATGAAACAAGAGCTCCTCTGACAAACATTGTGACAACACAGCCATTTGAACTGGTATGTATAGATTTCCTCCATCTCGACAGATGCAAAGGGATATATGAGTACATCCTCGTGATTGTTGATCATTTTACACATTTCACTCAAGCCTACGCCACCACATCAAAGTCAGGAAAAACTGCTGCAAATCTCATCTTCAATGACTTTGCCCTGAAGTTTGGGTTCCCCTCCCGCATCCACCATGACCAAGGGGGAGAATTCGAAAATCAGTTGTTCCATCAGTTAAAGAAACTCAGTGGCATGGCGGGGTCCAGAACAACACCCTACCACCCGATGGGGAACGGTCAAGTGGAATGAATGAACAGAACATTGTTGCAAATGCTAAAGACACTAACTGAGACACAAAAGTCAAACTGGAAGGAGTCTCTAAACAAACTGGTTTATGCCTATAACTGCACCCGTTGCGAAGTAACTGGCTATTCACCATTTTATCTTCTGTTTGGGAGATCACCCAGGCTTCCAGTTGATATGTTCTTTAGATTGTGCACAGAGGCAGGTTCCAGTAACCAGCGAGACTACGTGGAGAACTGGAAACGAGGAATGGAAGAAGCATACGCCATTGCAAATGAAAATGCTCAGAAAGCTGCTGAAAGAAGTAAGAAGTACTATGACACTAAAGTTAGGAGTTCAGTGCTACAGCCTGGCGAGCGAGTTCTGATTAAAAACCTGACACCAAGAGGAGGACCAGGCAAACTCCGTAACTATTGGGAAGATCAAATTCACACAGTAGTGAGACGAATGGGTTCAGACCTGCCGATTTATGAGTTGAGACCAGAAAAGGTTAGGGGACGCTCCCGGGTCCTGCACAGAAACCTGCTCATGTCCTGTGACCACTTACCTTTTGAGAGACAACCAGAAATGACTAAAGATGACAAAAGTAAGAAAAAGAGACATCAGCCTGGATCACAGCCTCTAGATTCTGATGAAGACAGCGGGGATGAATATGACCTTCATCATGAGCCGCTACAGGTCCCCACATCTCCTACAGTACCTGAGAGGTATGCTGAACCAGCGAGAGAGTCGGAAAACAGGCCCCCACCAGTGAAACAGACAGTTGCGGTGCCAGTTCCTGATACGCTACCAGCACAGCCTCTTGTTGAAAATCAGCTGGAGGAGAAAACAACAGTTAAAGAACTGCCTGCTGAGGAGATGAACTTGCCTGCTGAAAATGTGCCTGATGATCGTCCACTAAGTGCCTTTCCTTCATTAACTGCTGCTGCTGAACCTGAGGAACCAGCTTACCAGCTGCCACAAAGAGAGAGACACCCTCCAAGACGTATCACCTATGATCAGCTTGGTATCCCTTCCTGCTACAGTATCCAGCCACAGCCACAGTTGTTCCCTGTCTACCATGCACCAGGACTGGTTCCATGGCTGCCATAAATACAGCGATATTACCTTCAGCCACCCTACATGTATGGACTTCAGCAAACTTGAGGCTACAGAGTTGACATGTTTGACCATGGACTACTGACTGATTTCACAGACTTTCACGAGACAATTAGTAGACTATGCATATAGATCATTAAAATTGATGGACTGTTGACAACAGTATGAGAAAAGACTGCTTATGGACTGTTTTATACAGCTGGTCAACAGATATGGACTGTGAATATAACTTATTGGTTCTATTTGAACTGTGAACTTTGACCTCAAGGACTAGCTTACAGAAGAGGATTTTCTACGTCCAGTGCTTATAGACTGTTTAAGAAGACAATGTTGGTAATGTTGGGACAACATTTATTTTGTCGGGGAGAGTGTGACAGGTTAAAGGACATATTCATAGCCTGTTATACACTAAAAAGTATTAGTAAGTTCATGATATGTAAGTATCTTAAAATATCTAAGGTTAAAAAGATTATGCATTCAGTACTAGTTCATAGAGATTGATAAAATTCATAATTGTGTTAAAATCTGTCAAGTGTACAAAGGGTAAATATTGTAAGAGGAATGTGTAAACATTATATTGACTACTTTATTTTGTGGTGCCTAATTTAAGGGTAAAAGTGTTAATCTGTGATCTACTAAATACTCTTAATCTATGAGCCTGAGATCGATTGCTCTGGTCTCCACCCAACTTTCTGGGGAAATTGCGGTCTTTTTCCTTATTATACTAAAGTTTTCAGTGAGGAAACATAACTGCATCACTCTCGTGATTATTTCTCCCCTTTTTTCAGGGGTGTAACAATTACAGTCTACAAAGGGAAGCACAGCCGCGAGCTGCCCAGTGACACAAGACTTCCAGTCGAGCTAAACCACTTCTAAGCTCGCTTCGAGGCAAGCAACACTAATGCATGCATGAGAGCACCAGCTGTTCCAGATGACTATGTGATCACGCTCTCCGTAGCCGATGTGAGTAAGACTTTTAAGCAGGTCAACATTCACAAGGCCGCAGGGCCAGACGGATTACCAGGACGTGTACTCTGAGCATGTGCTGACCAACTGGCAAGTGTCTTCACTGACATTTTCAACATGTCCCTGACTGAGTCTGTAATACAAACATGTTTCAAGCAGACCACCATAGTCCCCGTGCCCAAGGACTCTAAGATAACCTGCCTAAATGACTACAGACCCGTAGCACTGACGTCTGTAGCCATGAAGTGCTTTGAAAGGCTGGTCATGGCTCACATCAACACCATTATCCCAGAAACCCTAGACCCACTCCAATTTGCATACCGCCCCAACATATCCACAGATGATGCAATCTCTATTGCACTCCACACTGCCCTTTCCCACCTGGACAAGAGGAACACCTACGTGAGAATGCTATTCATTGACTACAGCTCAGCATTCAACACCATTGTGCCATCAAAGCTCATCACTAAGCTAAAGATCCTGGGACTAAACACCTCCCTCTGCAACTGGATCCTGGACTTCCTGACGGGTCACCCCCAGGTGGTAAGGGTAGGTAACAACACATCTGCCACACTGATCCTCAACATGGGGGCCCCTCAGGGGTGCGTGCTCAGTCCCCTCCTGTACTCCCTGTTCACCCATTACTCAATGGCAAGGCACGACTCCAACACCATCATTAAGTTTGCCGACGACACAACAGTGGTAGGCCTGATCACCAACAACGATGAGACATCCTATAGGGAGGAGGTCAGAGACTTGGCCGTGTGGTGCCAGGATAATAACCTCTCCCTCAACCTGACCAATACAAAGGAGATGATTGTGGACTACAGGAAAAAAAAAAGAGGACTGAGCACGCCCCCATTCTCATCGACGGGGCTGTAGTGGAACAGGTTGAGAGCTTCAACTTCCTTGGTGTCCACATCACCAGCAAACTATCATGGTCCAAACACACCAAGACAGTCGTGAAGAGGGCACGACAAAGCCTATTCCCCCTCAGGAGACTGAAAATATTTGGCATGGGTCCTCAGATCCTCAAAAAATTATACAGCTGCACCATCGAGAGCATCCTGACTGGTTGCATCACCACCTGGTATGGCAACTGCTTGGCCTCCGACCGCAAGGCACTACAGAGGGTCGTGCGTACGGCCCAGTACATCACTGGGGCCAAGCTTCCTGCCATCCAGGACCTCTATACCAGGTGGTGTCAGAGGAAGGCCCTCAAAATTGTCAAAGTCTCCAGCCACCCAAGTCATAGACTGTTCTCTCAGCTACCGCACGGCAAGCAGTACCAGAGTGCCAAGTCTAGGTCCAAAATACTTTTCAACAGCTTCTACCCCCAAGCCATAAGACTCCTGAACAGCTAATCATGGCTACCCGGACTATTTGCACTGCCCCCCCACCCCATCTTTTTAAGCTGCTGCTACTCTGTTAATTATTTATGCATAGTCACTTTAACTCTACCCACATGTACATATTACTTCAACTACCTCAACTAGCCGGTGCCCCCGCACATTGACTCTGCACCGCTACCCCCCTGTATATATGGCCTCCCTAATGTAATTTTATTTTACTTCTGCTCTATTTTTCTCAACACTTTTTTGTTGTTTTATTCTACTTTTTTTATAAAAAATAAATGCACTGTTGGTTAAGGGCTGTAAGTAATAATTTCACTGAAATGTCTGCACCTGTTGTATTCGGTGCATGTGGCCAATAAAATTTGATTTGATTTGATTTTATTTGAGATGACCCGTCAGTTGCAGAGGTGGAGAATACAAAGCAATGGAGGGGGAGTGTGACTGTCGACTGCAGGAGCCCAAATGAAGTCATGTCAGGCTGTACAAGCTGTACAAAGCGCAGACATGTATGGATTAGTTGATTGATTGATCTCACTTAGGGGATATCAAACAGAATGGATGAGCTGGGGGGACGGGGGACGAGGCGGCCATTTGGTAGTCAAATGTAACCCGATTAGCATGGCGCACCAATATGTCACAGTGATTGGAGCTGAAGTATGGGTACAATGAGGGCAAGAAACGGGAGTCAGATGGGAGTCAGACGGGAGTCAAACTCAATGAAGGCGAGGCACCTGGACGAGCGAGACGAGTAGAGGAGGAGACTGTTGCAACTTTTGAAAGATATTGGGAAATAAGGAGAGGAAGGGAGGGGTAGAAAGAGAGAGTGAGATTATGAAAGAGAGCGAGATAGAAAGAGATCATCTATGTTTTAAACAGCCTTTATTTGCACGTCAACTCGTCTATGTAAAGTGAAAGAGACTGTGATATAAGTAAATGATGCCAAATAGTTCCGTCTCTCTTTTGTAAGTAACCACAGCATCAGATATGCCAAGACCTTAGCTACCCGTCTACAAACAGATTGGATCATATAAATCTGACAAGACATGCATCAGAGGTTGCATTGACTTCAGTAAGATCTGGGAAATACAATACAACTATGATAAACTGTCAATAAAAACAAATAATTCTGAAAATGTGCATTGAGTGGCTACCAGTCGGTTGGTAAACAAATACATTTTACTTGCTTTACTTACTGTGTTTGGAAACCCATTATATGGCTGCCAGTCCACCCATCATCAACCCAATGACTTGAATGGGGATACCAGTTCTAGGAATTATATGTCTATGTTTAACCCTTTCCATTTCATTCTAAGGGTGAGGGAGTGGGGGTGGGGGTGGTATGCATTGGGGTGGTAAGTCCACACTACAAACTTTAGCGGTCCTTTGCATTTAGGTCATCAAACTGAACATAGCGCAGCGTGGGGGGTGATTGGGAGAAGCCAAAGGTGAGCGACATGAACCACGGTCAAACTGACCTCAGGTCAGCCACATAAACAACCCCGGCAGTAAGCTTAGTCAGCACCGGGCTAGACCTTGGCCAAGCCTCTGGCCTGAGAGCAAAGAACTAGCAACTTATTTTTCATCACACCGACAGAGAAGTGAGCAGAGCCACAGTTTTGCACCCTATTCTCTATTTAGTACATTACTTTTGACCAGGGCCCATATGGGGGAGGCAGTCTCTGTGTTGCTGAATAAATACACGGATAATAAGGGGAACATGTGCTGGTGTTTGCTCGTCTACAGTACAAGATGATCTAAGCAGGGTGGCTTCGTGTTGATAATGAGGATTTATGTGACAATGTGAGTCAATGTACCTGGTTAGGGAAGTAGACAGTATGCACAGTTCATGCACACTAATACCTTGATGTGTGGAGTTGCTTTTGGGAAGTAGTGTTCGGGGATGGTTGTAGAGGGAGTTTCTATGAAGAAACACAACCTAATGACATGTCCTGGGAACATTCACAGAATCAATTTTGGTTTTCTGGGATACTTTGAATATACAGAACAGTACTGCTTGAGATGTAGGACATAGTTACAAGCAAATGCATGCTTAACCAACGAACGTGCAGTCTAATAAAACATGTGTCTCTTTGACTATCTTTCAACCCATTGTCAGACAGTCTAAGCTGCCTAGCTCCATTCTTATACTGACAGCCATAATGTTCCATCATTAAATCTCCAACTAATGGTGGAGACTTGTCTCCATGTTCTTTTTTAGGTTATACATAAAAACAGAAGTCAATACAAAGTGACAGTTTCAAGAAATCAAGCAAAGTTTCCAGTGCCATTGATTTCATTAGATAATGTCCATCCAGCCGACAATGTACCTAGCATCCTCACTCTGAAAAAACACCACTTCCTGCCTTGAACACTCTTCACTTAGCCATATTGGTTTCTCTAAATGTAACTCAGAGTTGCTCTGCTCTTTTTGAACACAGCGTCATCCTAAGGTTTTTGGAGGGTTTCCAGCACAATTAAAATACATTGTATGTCAATGTGTGGCATCCCGATATTTGCCCCCACGACAAATTTATCATTTGGAAATTACAGACACAGTTTTTTTTTTTTTTTTTTTCCTACTCAAAAAGCACTTGAACGATCCCACTAGTGATAATTACCCTAGATTACTAACGACAAAGTGACTTCATGGCACAGTGAGATACATAAGGCCACAACTATTTTTACGCTAATTAACACTAATAAATTATCTGGATTTAGGGAGGGGAAAGGGATCATTTCCAATGACAAGCAACACAGCTTGTCATTTGGACTCCGGTTGTCATGAGCATCAGAGGCAATGGGCATGACGGACTCACACATTGTTGCTTCCTTTTTCTGCTGCTGCTGTCCATATCCCTCCCTCCGTCCTTTCCTAGCTACCATCCTTTCTTGTTAGCTTTCATCACTCCATCTTTAGGATCTTATCTCCCTCTCTCCATTGTCTCTCTACCTCCCCAGCTCTTTCCCACTTTCCCTCCTTCCCTCCCTTCCTAGATATTTATCTTCTCTCCCTCTCTACCTTCATCACTCCCACTTTTATTCCCTCCCACAATCCTTCCCTCCCTAGTTTTTTCCCTCTCTCTCTCTTTGTGCCACCCTCCTTCCCTCTCTACCTCCTTAATTCATTCCTCCCTCCCATTGTCCATCCCTCCTTCCTTCCCTCCCTCCCCAGGAGTTGGGTAGAGGGCTATGGATGGTGACCTTAGCAGGCTCTGACAGCATTGTCTTGCTGGGTAAGTAATGATTATATCCCTCAAATGCTGAGGCTCTGCTTTCTCTCTATTTCTCTCACTCTCTCTCTCTCTCTCCCTCTCTTTCTCCCTCTCTCTACCCCACCTCTGTCTTTCTTACTCTTCCCCCCTCTTTATTTTTCCTCTCTTTCCCTCTCTTTCTCTTCCTCCATTCCTTTATCTTCCCTCTGTTCCCCACAAAGGTCAGAACATGCCATTCTCTTGTTGTTTTCCCCCAATGCGGTCGGTGGCCTACTTCGTTGGATACAAATTCAATAGAATGGTAATGTTTTTGATTACAGTTTTTTACAATCACTTTGGCACTAATTTCAGAACCTTGACGTCATTTTTCAAAACTCTAGACACAAAACTCAAAACGGTCATCACTTGTAACACAGGCTGTCCAATGTTCAAAACATTGCATTGTGCATTCATATCTTTAAAGAAATCTTACACTTGCACAATCGTTGATTCAAAATACAAATTTATTGTGAAATACCAATGAAACGTTAATTTAGATCACCCACACACAAGCAACCGATAGTTTCACTGTGTCATTGTTCGTACAATCATTAAATATTGTAGTACAAAATAGGTGATACATGTTTCATTATGGTACTACATGTAAATACATCCCTGTAAAAGTACTGCAGTAGTAGAGAGAATACCACAGAAACAGTGGAATCATTGAACAAAATCTGAAATATATTGATGAAAAACAATACAGTACTGTAAAACATCAACTTGCTTGCTTGTACTGTAAAAAGCAAAACATAGGGGTGATTACTGTACTTCTACATTTTCATCAACTCTGTCTTGTGGTTTTGGCCACAGGTTCTCATCTACATCACAATGGATGTTTTCATTAGCCAAACATCTTGGGAAAAACCTTTGGCCATGGCGAATCCAGGCCTGACACTGGTCTGCCGTGATGTCATTGCATGCGTCATCCATGGCCTGGAGAAGAGTGACTTGTTCATGAGGGCGCCTATCATAAACCTTCCATCTCCATGTGGAGAGATATTCCTTAATCGGGTTAAGGAAAGGAGAGTATGGGGGTAAATACAGGGTGGTCAATTGTGCATGGGCCTGAAACCATGCTTGCATCATATGAGCATGGTGGAACCTGACATTATCCCACACAATGACATAGGTCACGCCATCAGCTCTACAGACCTGATCGAGCTCATCAAGGAAGGTTACAAGGGGACCATAGAAACGGTGTCTGATAAAGAATGATGATGAAATATTACATCCATAGATAATGTAGTCTAATTGGTTCATGCTCCACGCTAATTGGTGACAATGAATCTCGTTACTTTGAAACTTTCATGATCTAAACATGGAATATTGTTTGTCTGTTTCCATACAACTATGCATTAAGAGTAATGCAACAGTTACTTATCATTTTGAGCAGTTGTATCAATTGATAGTTGGATAATTGTAATGAAATGAGTAGACACTCATCTGAAATGTAATGTGTGAATTGCCTTTTGAAATAGTAGTACTTTGATGTTAAGTTGTGTCATATTGAACAGGTGACTTTTGTTAAATGAACAAATGATCTTAGTTTTATGTGTATTGTATCCAAGCAATTGAAAAAAGTGTTAGAGTTTTGAAAAATGTGCATTTTGATCATTGGTTGTGAGTTTTGTGTCTAGAGTTTTGAAAAATGACGTCAAGGTTCTGAAATTAGTGCCAAAGTGATTGTAAAAAACTGTAATCAAATGCTATTTGATATAGAGACTGGCATAAATTAAAAGTGTGTAATCTCCCCGTCGGCATCTGCTTGATCACATGTAGACATGGATTTGAGATGAGTTCTGTGAATGTGGTGTGGTAAATAAAATACAAAAAACTTGTTTTGGGATGAGGGTGAGAGAGAGAGAGAGAGAGAGAGAGAGAGAGAGAGAGAGAGAGAGAGAGAGAGAGAGAGAGAGAGAGAGAGAGAGAGAGAGAGAGAGAGAGAGAGAGAGAGAGAGAGAGAGAGAGAGAGAGAGAGAGAGAGAGAGAGAGAGAGAGAGAGAGAGAGAGAGAACTGATTGTCTCTTTGTTCCTCATTAGAGAGACAGATGACGTGACAGTGTCGATCAAGTGCCTTGTTGTCCTGCCAACAAATTCATCCAACAACCATTCTCTTCTCCCAAAAAGAGAGTGAGAGGGAAAAAGAAAAAGGAAGGGAAGCCAGCCCTTCTGCAAAATATATCACACAACAAAACGTTGGCTACAAAAACCCTCTCTGAGAGAGACAGATAGAATAATCACACACAGACAGACAAACAAGTTGAAACACACACAAACATGTCACACACACACACACACACACACACACACACACACACACACACACACACACACGCACACACCGATAAACACACACGGCCCCATCTAATAATTTTGAACACAGCCGGACAATAGTTATTCCTCTGATTGCTGTTTAATGCATTTGATCATGTATAAAACTCATGTATTTATAGGGTTAGGGCTAACTCCCCCCTCTGTGTGTGTGTGTGTGTGTGTGTGTGTGTGTGTGTGTGTGTGTGTGTGTGTGTGTGTGTGTGTGTATGTGCACGTGTGTATGTGTGGTGTGCGTGTGTGTTGGTGGGTATATGTGGGTGTATGTGTGTGCATGAGTGTGTGTGTGTGTGTGTGTGTGTGTGTGTGTGTGTGTGTGTGTGTGTGTGTGTGTGTGTGTGTGTGTGTGTGTGTGTGTGTGTGTGTGTGTGTGTGTGTGTGTGTGTGTGTGTTTTTTTCTCTTGTAGGTTAAAAGCCAGCGAGTCCAAAGAGCAATCTGGAAGGGCAGATTGCGGAGCCCACCTGCTTTGGGATAGGGTTGCATGGCCAAAAACCTCTCGACCACCACCGTGCCAGATCAGCCTTCAAGTCTGGTCAAAATCACTGAATGAATCGCTTGCTTGGCTGGCATGCTAACACTGCTAGCTCCCTTTGATTGCATGGGGACATATTTTTTTTGTGTCTGTGCTGGCCAATCTGGACTTCTACACACACCAGTGATTATAATTACGAATATTATTGCCACTGGCCCTGTCTCAAACGAGGCCGGATTAAAAAGCTCTAGATCAGGGTTGTTTTTTGTCTTTATCTTTGTGTGAGACGAGTGTGTGTGTGTGTGTGTGTGTGTGTGTGTGTGTGTGTGTGTGTGTGTGTGTGTGTGTGTGTGTGTGTGTGTGTGTGTGTGTGTGTGTGTGTGATGGATATTATCATTTCCATCCAGCTGTTTGTGTCTGTGTTTTTGGAGCTGTGTGAATTTTGTTTGTCCCATTGAGACCAAGGTCTCTTTTACAAGGGAGCCCTGATGATGAGGCTTGTTGTTTGTGATGTAGATTGGATTCTGCTTTTCAGATGAGCTGCACGAGGAGGACCGTGTGTGTGTGTGTGTGTGTGTGTTTGTGTGTGTGTGTCTGTGTGTTTGGGACCATAAGTCCTCACAAGGATAGTAAAACAAGGAACATTCAGAAAAGGTCAGGTTAGGGTTAAGGTTAAGGTTAGGGTTAGGGAAAATAGGATTTTGAATGGGAATGAATTATTTGGTCCCAAGGATAGTAAAACAAACGTGTGTGTATGTGAGTGAGTGTGTGTGTGTGTGTGTGTGTGTGTGTGTGTGTGTGTGTGTGTGTGTGTGTGTGTGTGTGTGTGTGTGTGTGTTTATACCAGGCGGTGTCAGAGGAAGGCCCTCAAAATTGTCAAAGACTCCAGCCACCCTAGTCATAGAATGTTATCTCTGCTACCGCACAGCAAGCGGTACCGGAGCGCCAAGTCTAGATCCAAAAGGCTTCTCAACAGCTTCTACCCCCAAGCCATAAGACTCCTGAACAGCTAATCATGGCTACCCGGACTATTTGCACCCCCACCCCATCTTTTTACGCTGCTGCTACTCTGTTAATTATGTATGCATAGTCACTTGAACTCTACCCACATGTAAATATTACCTCAACTACCTCAACTAGCCGGTGCCCCCGCACATTGACTCTGCACCGGTACCCCCCTGTATATAGTCTCCCTACTGTTATTTTATTTTACTTTTGCTCTTTTTTTTCTCAACCCTTTTTTGTTGTTGTTGTTGTTTTATTTTACTTTTTTACTAAGAAATAAATGCATTGTTGGTTAAGAGCTGTAAGTAAGCATTTCACGGTAATGTCTACACCTGTTGTATTCGGCACGTGGCAAATAACATTTGATTTGATGTGTGTGTGGTGGTTACCATGACAAACCAGTAATGAGATTACCCTCAGTTCCCAGGAAATGAGTTATTAGAGTTGGAATTGGGAAAAGACACTGGAGTGCTTATTGTATAAGCTCCCATTGACATTGTGATAGAATCCCCATTGATTTCCACTATGGAAAAAAAGGAGACATAACAAATGTTGATCAATAAAATAGAGATGCAGTTTATGCAAATGCCTTATCACACCATCTCATTGTGGATTTGTTTATTTTTATAGAACTGCATACCCATCATTCCATACCCACTAGCCCTACGTTCAGCTAGGATTCAAAATGTCTCACTATGTAACTTCCAACCACAGACCAATCAAACATTTTGCTGCCTTATTGCTTTTCCATTCTAATATTTTGCCTTTGAATATAAAGATATTTCTACAGCCATGCCAAAGCAGGCAGGCAGTGTGGCCTGACATGCTCTTCATATACCATTCCAATGATTGGCTCATAATTGTCACTTTTGCAGATCTTCACACCAAATCCCATTCCCCAGCGCTCCTAGTAATGAATCAGTCAATCAATCTCCTCCCTCTGCCTTCCCTCTGCTCTCCTCTCCTCTTTCAACTTTGTCATCCCTCTCTCCATCACATCGGAGGCGAGACAGACAGGTGAAGGCGGGTAATCTCGCAGACGGTGACAGCATGTCAGCGGCTGCCGGGCAAAGCCATTTAAACACAACACTTTTTTGTTAATGGTGGTGGCAAAGTGGGCGGAGGGAGAGGATGGGAGGGGGGTGGGGGGGGTGGGGGGGAGAGATGCGAGGACGGAGGGTGGCTGGAGGGATGCGGGGGAGGAATGGAGGGGGCGGGTAGACAGGCCATGGCACAGTGGAAGTTGCAAGGGAGGGAGGGAGGGAGGGAGGGAGGGAGGGAGGGAGGGAGGGAGGTGTCAGGGAGTGAGTAGACAAGCTTATTTTCTTTTAATGAAAAATCCTTCCATACATTTATAGGAAGCCCGGCTGCTGAAGGAGACACAAGGAAGCCTGATTGAAGTAATCTAAAACCCACCTAAACAAGCCTAAATCCCGGGGAAAATGTTATGTGGACCAATTAAACACAATTAGAGCTCTTTGGTAATACAGGTCATCACCGTGTTTACTGACGACTAAATGAAGCATTCAATGAAAAGAACACCCTCTCTGCAATCAAAGATGGGGGAGGTTTGATAATGTTGTGGGGTTGATTTGCTACCACTGGTACTGGGGGACATGCAAGACATCATGAAATCAGCAGAATATCAGGTGTTTTGGAGTCCAATGTTCAACCCAGTGTCCAAAAACTGGGTCTCCATTTAAGGTTGTGAGTCTTCCAGAAGGATAACAACCCCAAACACACAAAACACACCTAGGAATGGTTAGGGAAGAGATGCTGGGTTGTTCTGGGCTGACCAGCGAAGAGACCATATCTGAATCACATATGATAGCTGAAAACAGCAGTTGGTGGAGGGCACCCCTCAAATATTGAAGAATTAAAGCAGTTTGCTGCTGAAAAGTAGACCAAGACTTCAGTAGAACGTTGCAGCAAGCTCATTGATGGCTACACAAAGCAATTGTCTGCACTTATCTTGGCCAAAGGCTGTGCAACCATGTACTAGCTCCAGGGTGGCAATCATTTTGTCCATGCCATTTGTCTTTAGTTTAAGTTTACTAAAATAAAAGTTGTTCTGCCATATTGAAAATCCAATAACAAGTTGTGGTGACCAAAAGCTATTACATTTCAACTTATTTTAGAATAAATATCAAATTATTTAAGAAAAGTGCAAGGGTGCCAATATATTTGACCGGCACTGTACCAGCATGCCATAGCTAAAAATAAATAATAAATCATCTGGGTGCTTTACTTCTGTCTGTATGTGTCCCAAATAGCACCCTATTTCCTAAGTAGCACACTACTTTTAAAGAGGGCCCATAGCGCTCAGGTAATGTAGTGCTCTATATAGGGAATATGGTGCTATTTGGGAAGCATCCACAGTGTCAGACAGTCTGGAGCCAGTCTAGAGAGCCTGTGAAGTGAAACATAAAATGGTAACTACATTGGACGTGTGCAGCCGTCTTTCTCCACTATCCTATTTACCAAGTACTCCCAAACTACACCTTCCAAAATCAATTGACAAACTTGGTGGTGTGCTTCTTTGTGAGACTCTATATCAATAGTATGGTGTTGACTTCCAACTACAAACAGATCAGATTGTTCTAAGACAATTGACAAATTCTTTATAAAAATAGTCCTCTATCCAAAAACCTGCTCCCAAGCTTATCTCTCACCAATTTAATTGGCAAACCAGGTGATGTGTTTCTTTGATTAACTCTTCCTCTCAATAGTACCACACTACCTTCCAAGGATACTCAAATAATCAAAATTATCCAATTAAAATAAATAAAATGATTCAGAGACTTCTGAGGAGGAAGCAATGTGGATTTAAGAGAAAGAGAGTGTGTGTGTCTCAAATGGCACCTTATTAGCTATATAGTGCACTAGCTATGAGCCCTGGTCAAAAGCAGTGCAGTAAATAGTAAATAGGGTGCCATTTGGGACTCAAACAGTGCGTTTGTACAAGGCTTTCCTCTGAAGGACAGGAGAGACAATGTCGCAGGGCCTCTCGATTGACAGACAGACTGACACAACTCCCAGACAAGGGCTTTCTCTCTTCTCCTTAAAATCCGGATGGACAAAAATACAACATTATTTAATAAAGGAGATACCGAGGAGGACAGAGACAGTCAGAGACTGTGACACCCTCCCTTATGACTTCTCTTCCTTTCCCCCTTTCATTGTTTGTGTTGAAATTAGTCTTTGATTTGTTTTCTTCCCTCTCCCCCTAACTCAATTTGTGCAGATGGCAGACGGTGTAGTCCAGACGCATCGGACGCCACATTGATGTTTTCTCCCACACCACCGCTGCCACTGCCATTCCATCTTGAGGCATTGTGTACTGTGTGTGTGTGTGTGTGTGTGTGTGTGTGTATGTGTGTGGAGGGGCTTGTTTAATCAAACACCCAGAGCCCAGGCTGTAAAGGCTGTCATTCCCACCACAACCCCTCTCTCTGTCCGTATCTCTTTTTCTCACACATTCTATCTCTCTCTCTCTCTCTGCGTCTTTTCGATGTCTGCTCATCTGTCCGTGTGTGTCTGTCGGTCTGTGTGTGTTGTGTGTACGTGAACCTGCAGGATTGTGTCTCTACTCAGCTAGAGCCGGTCGGTGCAAAGCGCCTCCGGCGTTCTTATTTATATTATTTATTTGTTTATTTATTTCTTCTTGTCGCTGGCAGGGGTCGGTGTCGGTAATTACTGGACTGGAACGGAGGTAGGAGAAGCCAATTTGAGTTAGAGCGGTAAGCGCTGAGGTGCGTCTGGTGAAAACCCAGCAGCGGATAGAGCCTCTCACCTTTTCCTACCTTTTCTATTTAGGGCTGGGAGTGGATACACGCCACGGGGGGCCAGACACAGCGGGGGATTAGACATACAATTTGGGTTTGGACACACACATAGCCACACACACGCACTGTTGTGCAGACACACACACACACACACAGAGACATACACACGCAGGCACACACCCACACATGCAACAACAGGCACACACACACACACACACACAGTTGTGCATGCAAATGTCCACTCACACACACATGTTCGCTCACACACACATGCACACACACATACACTTCGCGCCACTATCATCAATTGAAGCCTAAATGTGAAACAAGGGCACTGCATCTCAGGACATTTGATAGTGCTAGAAAACCATGAAAAACAATGTCAGATGGTTGATTGGCTAAACAACAGCTGTGAGAGCCACATTACCCTAGGCAGGTTGAGCAAGACCTCACAAGTATGACACATTTCACACCTACTGTAGCCCTGCTCATTTGACATACACTTGCTTAGACACACACTGCATATGTTCACAGTTCCATCTTGATTAGATGTTGACGCGAGGTTAAAAATATAATCATTATCTGCGCGTGGAGATACTGTTGTCATCCCAAATGGAACTCTATCCCCTATATAGTGCACTTCATTTGTCAAAAATACTATGTAGGGAATAGGGTGCCATTTGGGACATATATAATCAATTTATGTTAATGTCATTTATATTTTACATTAACACTATGAGGCCATGTAAAGTAAATCAGGTGTTCATGTCAGTTGAAGCTAAGAAGTCACAGCAAGTACTATACAGTAGCTGCAGTATATGAAATCTCCTCATGGCCTATCATGGCTATTTATCAACAAATGTGGATGTATCACAATGGATGCCCATGTTAGTGTTTAGCATTGTTTTTTTTTTTTTGGGGGGGGGATTGGGAACCATACTGAGCCTGAAATGGGTTATCACGCCCCCAGGGCAACACAGCCTGGCTAGCCTTAGCGTGGTGCTAATACTGGCTGTAGCAAGTTGCTAAAATAAGAGGAGCTACTGTAGGTGGGCTAATGTAGCATGGTGCTAATAGTAGCATTATCATTGTGGGCTAGAATTGAGGAAGCAATGTCACAAACAGCTGACCCCTTAAGATAGTTAATAGTGCCTTTCACCACACTTCCAAAGTGAAAGACAAATCTGAGAGGGAAGAAAAATATGGAAGTAAAAAGAGAGAGAAAGGGGGGAGAGAGAGAGATAGAGAGAGAGAGAGAGAGAGAGAGAGACAGAGAGACAGAGAGAGAGAGAGACAGAGAGAGACAGAGAGAGACAGAGAGAGAGAGAGAGAGAGAGAGAGAGAGAGAGAAAACACCACTTAGAGAGCATGAGAGTGCTAGTGCTAACCCTTGCTAACACTTGCTGACCTTTTTAACAGGAAATGGTTCCCACCATTGTACCAATTAAATTAAGTTAAATCCTTTCCACTTCCCTTTATCCTTTCCCCCTTACTCTCCCCAGATTGTATCTTACTGTTGTGTCCTGTCTCTGTTAATATGATGACGCTAGGACCCTCTTCACCCTGAGATTGTCATTCATCAGCCACGGTGATGTGGAGAGAGTGAGTTTGAGGGCATGGGTGTGCATGTGTTTGCTGAGTGTGAGGACAGGTGTTGGGTGGGCTTTTCGATAGGTGTGACCGACCGACACACAGCGGTGCCGAATCTCCAGTGCCTGGCACAAGGCCTTGTTGCTTTGGCGAGGGCTATGTGTCCGCGTGTGTGTGTGTCTGTGTGTGTGTGTGTGTGTGAGAGGCTGTGTGTGAGGCTGTGTGTGGAGCTGTGTGTGGGGCTGTTCCAAAGTGGCAAAAGGTTTGAATGGTAGAAACACTTCATTTGGAGGAAGCCCTAGCAGCTGTGTTGCGGAGTATCATCAGTGGTGATG
>NW_028162514.1:0-18771 GCF_964263955.1 Coregonus lavaretus
GTGTCCCCCAGCCATACTATAGACCTGTGTGTCCCCAGCCATACTATAGACCTGTGTGTCCCCAGCCATACTATAGACCTGTGTGTCCCCCAGCCATACTATAGACCTGTGTGTCCCCAGCCATACTATAGACCTGTGTGTCCCGGCCCAGCCATACTATAGACCTGTGTGTCCCCAGCCATACTATAGACCTGTGTGTCCCCAGCCATACTATAGACCTGTGTGTCCCCAGCCATACTATAGACCTGTGTGTCCCAGCCATACTATAGACCTGTGTGTCCCCAGCCATACTATAGACCTGTGTGTCCCCAGCCATACTATAGACCTGTGTGTCCCCAGCCATACTATAGACCTGTGTGTCCCCAGCCATACTATAGACCTGTGTGTCCCCAGCCATACTATAGACCTGTGTGTCCCCAGCCATACTATAGACCTGTGTGTCCCCCAGCCATACTATAGACCTGTGTGTCCCCAGCCATACTATAGACCTGTGTGTCCCCAGCCATACTATAGACCTGTGTGTCCCCAGCCATACTATAGACCTGTGTGTCCCCAGCCATACTATAGACCTGTGTGTCCCCAGCCATACTATAGACCTGTGTGTCCCCAGCCATACTATAGACCTGTGTGTCCCCAGCCATACTATAGACCTGTGTGTCCCCAGCCATACTATAGACCTGTGTGTCCCCAGCCATACTATAGACCTGTGTGTCCCCAGCCATACTATAGACCTGTGTGTCCCCAGCCATACTATAGACCTGTGTGTCCCCAGCCATACTATAGACCTGTGTGTCCCCCCAGCCATACTATAGACCTGTGTGTCCCCAGCCATACTATAGACCTGTGTGTCCCCAGCCATACTATAGACCTGTGTGTCCCCAGCCATACTATAGACCTGTGTGTCCCCAGCCATACTATAGACCTGTGTGTCCCCAGCCATACTATAGACCTGTGTGTCCCCCAGCCATACTATAGACCTGTGTGTCCCCCAGCCATACTATAGACCTGTGTGTCCCCCAGCCATACTATAGACCTGTGTGTCCCCCAGCCATACTATAGACCTGTGTGTCCCCAGCCATACTATAGACCTGTGTGTCCCCAGCCATACTATAGACCTGTGTGTCCCCAGCCATACTATAGACCTGTGTGTCCCCCAGCCATACTATAGACCTGTGTGTCCCCCAGCCATACTATAGACCTGTGTGTCCCCCAGCCATACTATAGACCTGTGTGTCCCCAGCCATACTATAGACCTGTGTGTCCCCAGCCATACTATAGACCTGTGTGTCCCCCAGCCATACTATAGACCTGTGTGTCCCCAGCCATACTATAGACCTGTGTGTCCCCAGCCATACTATAGACCTCTATAGACCTGTGTGTCCCCAGCCATACTATAGACCTGTGTGTCCCCAGCCATACTATAGACCTGTGTGTCCCCCAGCCATACTATAGACCTGTGTGTCCCCCACACCCAGCCATACTATAGACCTGTGTGTCCCCAGCCATACTATAGACCTGTGTGTCCCCAGCCATACTATAGACCTGTGTGTCCCCAGCCATACTATAGACCTGTGTGTCCCCAGCCATACTATAGACCTGTGTGTCCCCCAGCCAAACTATAGACCTGTGTGTCCCCCAACACCCAGCCATACTATAGACCTGTGTGTCCCCAGCCATACTATAGACCTGTGTGTCCCCAGCCATACTATAGACCTGTGTGTCCCCAGCCATACTATAGACCTGTGTGTCCCCAGCCATACTATAGACCTGTGTGTCCCCAGCCATACTATAGACCTGTGTGTCCCCAGCCATACTATAGACCTGTGTGTCCCCCACACCCAGCCATACTATAGACCTGTGTGTCCCCAGCCATACTATAGACCTGTGTGTCCCCCAGCCATACTATAGACCTGTGTGTCCCCCAGCCATACTATAGACCTGTGTGTCCCCAGCCATACTATAGACCTGTGTGTCCCCAGCCATACTATAGACCTGTGTGTCCCCAGCCATACTATAGACCTGTGTGTCCCCCAGCCATACTATAGACCTGTGTGTCCCCAGCCATACTATAGACCTGTGTGTCCCCAGCCATACTATAGACCTGTGTGTCCCCAGCCATACTATAGACCTGTGTGTCCCCAGCCATACTATAGACCTGTGTGTCCCCCAGCCATACTATAGACCTGTGTGTCCCCAGCCATACTATAGACCTGTGTGTCCCCCAGCCATACTATAGACCTGTGTGTCCCCAGCCATACTATAGACCTGTGTGTCCCCCAGCCATACTATAGACCTGTGTGTCCCCAGCCATACTATAGACCTGTGTGTCCCCAGCCATACTATAGACCTGTGTGTCCCCAGCCATACTATAGACCTGTGTGTCCCCCACACCCAGCCATACTATAGACCTGTGTGTCCCCAGCCATACTATAGACCTGTGTGTCCCCAGCCATACTATAGACCTGTGTGTCCCCAGCCATACTATAGACCTGTGTGTCCCCCAGCCATACTATAGACCTGTGTGTCCCCAGCCATACTATAGACCTGTGTGTCCCCAGCCATACTATAGACCTGTGTGTCCCCACCCAGCCATACTATAGACCTGTGTGTCCCCAGCCATACTATAGACCTGTGTGTCCCCCACCCAGCCATACTATAGACCTGTGTGTCCCCAGCCATACTATAGACCTGTGTGTCCCCAGCCATACTATAGACCTGTGTGTCCCCAGCCATACTATAGACCTGTGTGTCCCCCAGCCATACTATAGACCTGTGTGTCCCCACACCCAGCCATACTATAGACCTGTGTGTCCCCAGCCATACTATAGACCTGTGTGTCCCCAGCCATACTATAGACCTGTGTGTCCCCAGCCATACTATAGACCTGTGTGTCCCCCAGCCATACTATAGACCTGTGTGTCCCCCAGCCATACTATAGACCTGTGTGTCCCCAGCCATACTATAGACCTGTGTGTCCCCCAGCCATACTATAGACCTGTGTGTCCCCAGCCATACTATAGACCTGTGTGTCCCCCAGCCATACTATAGACCTGTGTGTCCCCAGCCATACTATAGACCTGTGTGTCCCCAGCCATACTATAGACCTGTGTGTCCCCAGCCATACTATAGACCTGTGTGTCCCCAGCCATACTATAGACCTGTGTGTCCCCCAGCCATACTATAGACCTGTGTGTCCCCAGCCATACTATAGACCTGTGTGTCCCCAGCCATACTATAGACCTGTGTGTCCCCAGCCATACTATAGACCTGTGTGTCCCCAGCCATACTATAGACCTGTGTGTCCCCAGCCATACTATAGACCTGTGTGTCCCCCACAGCCATACTATAGACCTGTGTGTCCCCCAGCCATACTATAGACCTGTGTGTCCCCAGCCATACTATAGACCTGTGTGTCCCCAGCCATACTATAGACCTGTGTGTCCCCAGCCATACTATAGACCTGTGTGTCCCCCAGCCATACTATAGACCTGTGTGTCCCCAGCCATACTATAGACCTGTGTGTCCCCAGCCATACTATAGACCTGTGTGTCCCCCAGCCATACTATAGACCTGTGTGTCCCCAGCCATACTATAGACCTGTGTGTCCCCCAGCCATACTATAGACCTGTGTGTCCCCAGCCATACTATAGACCTGTGTGTCCCCAGCCATACTATAGACCTGTGTGTCCCCAGCCATACTATAGACCTGTGTGTCCCCCAGCCATACTATAGACCTGTGTGTCCCCAGCCATACTATAGACCTGTGTGTCCCCCAGCCATACTATAGACCTGTGTGTCCCCAGCCATACTATAGACCTGTGTGTCCCCCACCCAGCCATACTATAGACCTGTGTGTCCCCAGCCATACTATAGACCTGTGTGTCCCCAGCCATACTATAGACCTGTGTGTCCCCAGCCATACTATAGACCTGTGTGTCCCCCAGCCATACTATAGACCTGTGTGTCCCCAGCCATACTATAGACCTGTGTGTCCCCAGCCATACTATAGACCTGTGTGTCCCCACACCCAGCCATACTATAGACCTGTGTGTCCCCAGCCATACTAGAGACCTGTGTGTGCCCCACACCCAGCCATACTATAGACCTGTGTGTCCCCAGCCATACTATAGACCTGTGTGTCCCCAGCCATACTATAGACCTGTGTGTCCCCAGCCATACTATAGACCTGTGTGTCCCCCAGCCATACTATAGACCTGTGTGTCCCCCACACCCAGCCATACTATAGACCTGTGTGTCCCCAGCCATACTATAGACCTGTGTGTCCCCAGCCATACTATAGACCTGTGTGTCCCCAGCCATACTATAGACCTGTGTGTCCCCCAGCCATACTATAGACCTGTGTGTCCCCCAGCCATACTATAGACCTGTGTGTCCACCAGCCATACTATAGACCTGTGTGTCCCCCAGCCATACTATAGACCTGTGTGTCCCCAGCCATACTATAGACCTGTGTGTCCCCCAGCCATACTATAGACCTGTGTGTCCCCAGCCATACTATAGACCTGTGTGTCCCCAGCCATACTATAGACCTGTGTGTCCCCAGCCATACTATAGACCTGTGTGTCCCCAGCCATACTATAGACCTGTGTGTCCCCAGCCATACTATAGACCTGTGTGTCCCCCAGCCATACTATAGACCTGTGTGTCCCCAGCCATACTATAGACCTGTGTGTCCCCCAGCCATACTATAGACCTGTGTGTCCCCCAGCCATACTATAGACCTGTGTGTCCCCACACCCAGCCATACTATAGACCTGTGTGTCCCCAGCCATACTATAGACCTGTGTGTCCCCAGCCATACTATAGACCTGTGTGTCCCCAGCCATACTATAGACCTGTGTGTCCCCCAGCCATACTATAGACCTGTGTGTCCCCAGCCATACTATAGACCTGTGTGTCCCCAGCCATACTATAGACCTGTGTGTCCCCCACCCCAGCCATACTATAGACCTGTGTGTCCCCAGCCATACTATAGACCTGTGTGTCCCCAGCCATACTATAGACCTGTGTGTCCCCTGCCATACTATAGACCTGTGTGTCCCCCAGCCATACTATAGACCTGTGTGTCCCCACACCCAGCCATACTATAGACCTGTGTGTCCCCAGCCATACTATAGACCTGTGTGTCCCCAGCCATACTATAGACCTGTGTGTCCCCAGCCATACTATAGACCTGTGTGTCCCCCAGCCATACTATAGACCTGTGTGTCCCCCAGCGATACTATAGACCTGTGTGTCCCCCAGCCATACTATAGACCTGTGTGTCCCCCAGCCATACTATAGACCTGTGTGTCCCCAGCCATACTATAGACCTGTGTGTCCCCCAGCCATACTATAGACCTGTGTGTCCCCCAGCCATACTATAGACCTGTGTGTCCCCAGCCATACTATAGACCTGTGTGTCCCCAGCCATACTATAGACCTGTGTGTCCCCAGCCATACTATAGACCTGTGTGTCCCCAGCCATACTATAGACCTGTGTGTCCCCCAGCCATACTATAGACCTGTGTGTCCCCCACACCCAGCCATACTATAGACCTGTGTGTCCCCAGCCATATTATAGACCTGTGTGTCCCCCAGCCATACTATAGACCTGTGTGTCCCCAGCCATACTATAGACCTGTGTGTCCCCAGCCATACTATAGACCTGTGTGTCCCCAGCCATACTATAGACCTGTGTGTCCCCCACACCCAGCCATACTATAGACCTGTGTGTCCCCCAGCCATACTATAGACCTGTGTGTCCCCAGCCATACTATAGACCTGTGTGTCCCCAGCCATACTATAGACCTGTGTGTCCCCAGCCATACTATAGACCTGTGTGTCCCCAGCCATACTATAGACCTGTGTGTCTCCCACACCCAGCCATACTATAGACCTGTGTGTCCCCAGCCATACTATAGACCTGTGTGTCCCCCAGCCATACTATAGACCTGTGTGTCCCCCAGCCAAACTATAGACCTGTGTGTCCCCAGCCATACTATAGACCTGTGTGTCCCCAGCCATACTATAGACCTGTGTGTCCCCCAGCCATACTATAGACCTGTGTGTCCCCCAGCGATACTATAGACCTGTGTGTCCCCCAGCCATACTATAGACCTGTGTGTCCCCCAGCCATACTATAGACCTGTGTGTCCCCAGCCATACTATAGACCTGTGTGTCCCCCAGCCATACTATAGACCTGTGTGTCCCCCAGCCATACTATAGACCTGTGTGTCCCCAGCCATACTATAGACCTGTGTGTCCCCAGCCATACTATAGACCTGTGTGTCCCCCAGCCATACTATAGACCTGTGTGTCCCCCAGCCATACTATAGACCTGTGTGTCCCCCAGCCATACTATAGACCTGTGTGTCCCCACACCCAGCCATACTATAGACCTGTGTGTCCCCAGCCATATTATAGACCTGTGTGTCCCCCAGCCATACTATAGACCTGTGTGTCCCCAGCCATACTATAGACCTGTGTGTCCCCAGCCATACTATAGACCTGTGTGTCCCCAGCCATACTATAGACCTGTGTGTCCCCCACACCCAGCCATACTATAGACCTGTGTGTCCCCAGCCATACTATAGACCTGTGTGTCCCCAGCCATACTATAGACCTGTGTGTCCCCAGCCATACTATAGACCTGTGTGTCCCCCAGCCATACTATAGACCTGTGTGTCCCCAGCCATACTATAGACCTGTGTGTCTCCCACACCCAGCCATACTATAGACCTGTGTGTCCCCAGCCATACTATAGACCTGTGTGTCCCCAGCCATACTATAGACCTGTGTGTCCCCAGCCAAACTATAGACCTGTGTGTCCCCAGCCATACTATAGACCTGTGTGTCCCCAGCCATACTATAGACCTGTGTGTCCCCAGCCATACTATAGACCTGTGTGTCCCCAGCCATACTATAGACCTGTGTGTCCCCAGCCATACTATAGACCTGTGTGTCCCCCAGCCATACTATAGACCTGTGTGTCCCCAGCCATACTATAGACCTGTGTGTCCCCAGCCATACTATAGACCTGTGTGTCCCCCAGCCATACTATAGACCTGTGTGTCCCCAGCCATACTATAGACCTGTGTGTCCCCCAGCCATACTATAGACCTGTGTGTCCCCAGCCATACTATAGACCTGTGTGTCCCCCAGCCATACTATAGACCTGTGTGTCCCCAGCCATACTATAGACCTGTGTGTCCCCCAGCCATACTATAGACCTGTGTGTCCCCAGCCATACTATAGACCTGTGTGTCCCCCAGCCATACTATAGACCTGTGTGTCCCCCAGCCATACTATAGACCTGTGTGTCCCCAGCCATACTATAGACCTGTGTGTCCCCAGCCATACTATAGACCTGTGTGTCCCCAGCCATACTATAGACCTGTGTGTCCCCCAGCCATACTATAGACCTGTGTGTCCCCAGCCATACTATAGACCTGTGTGTCCCCAGCCATACTATAGACCTGTGTGTCCCCAGCCATACTATAGACCTGTGTGTCCCCCAGCCATACTATAGACCTGTGTGTCCCCCAGCCATACTATAGACCTGTGTGTCCCCAACCCAGCCATACTATAGACCTGTGTGTCCCCAGCCATACTATAGACCTGTGTGTCCCCAGCCATACTATAGACCTGTGTGTCCCCAGCCATACTATAGACCTGTGTGTCCCCAGCCATACTATAGACCTGTGTGTCCCCAGCCATACTATAGACCTGTGTGTCCCCCACACCCAGCCATACTATAGACCTGTGTGTCCCCAGCCATACTATAGACCTGTGTGTCCCCAGCCATACTATAGACCTGTGTGTCCCCAGCCATACTATAGACCTGTGTGTCCCCAGCCATACTATAGACCTGTGTGTCCCCCAGCCATACTATAGACCTGTGTGTCCCCCACCCCAGCCATACTATAGACCTGTGTGTCCCCAGCCATACTATAGACCTGTGTGTCCCCAGCCATACTATAGACCTGTGTGTCCCCAGCCATACTATAGACCTGTGTGTCCCCAGCCATACTATAGACCTGTGTGTCCCCCAGCCATACTACAGACCTGTGTGTCCCCAGCCATACTATAGACCTGTGTGTCCCCCACACCCAGCCATACTATAGACCTGTGTGTCCCCAGCCATACTATAGACCTGTGTGTCCCCCAGCCATACTATAGACCTGTGTGTCCCCCAGCCATACTATAGACCTGTGTGTCCCCAGCCATACTATAGACCTGTGTGTCCCCAGCCATACTATAGACCTGTGTGTCCCCAGCCATACTATAGACCTGTGTGTCCCCCAGCCATACTATAGACCTGTGTGTCCCCAGCCATACTATAGACCTGTGTGTCCCCAGCCATACTATAGACCTGTGTGTCCCCCATCCATACTATAGACCTGTGTGTCCCCAGCCATACTATAGACCTGTGTGTCCCCCAGCCATACTATAGACCTGTGTGTCCCCAGCCATACTATAGACCTGTGTGTCCCCAGCCATACTATAGACCTGTGTGTCCCCAGCCATACTATAGACCTGTGTGTCCCCCAGCCATACTATAGACCTGTGTGTCCCCAGCCATACTATAGACCTGACCTGTGTGTCCCCAGCCATACTATAGACCTGTGTGTCCCCCAGCCATACTATAGACCTGTGTGTCCCCACACCCAGCCATACTATAGACCTGTGTGTCCCCAGCCATACTATAGACCTGTGTGTCCCCAGCCATACTATAGACCTGTGTGTCCCCAGCCATACTATAGACCTGTGTGTCCCCAGCCATACTATAGACCTGTGTGTCCCCAGCCATACTATAGACCTGTGTGTCCCCAGCCATACTATAGACCTGTGTGTCCCCACACCCAGCCATACTATAGACCTGTGTGTCCCCAGCCATACTAGAGACCTGTGTGTGCCCACACCCAGCCATACTATAGACCTGTGTGTCCCCAGCCATACTATAGACCTGTGTGTCCCCAGCCATACTATAGACCTGTGTGTCCCCTGCCATACTATAGACCTGTGTGTCCCCAGCCATACTATAGACCTGTGTGTCCCCCACACCCAGCCATACTATAGACCTGTGTGTCCCCAGCCATACTATAGACCTGTGTGTCCCCAGCCATACTATAGACCTGTGTGTCCCCAGCCATACTATACTATAGACCTGTGTGTCCCCCAGCCATACTATAGACCTGTGTGTCCCCCAGCCATACTATAGACCTGTGTGTCCCCAGCCATACTATAGACCTGTGTGTCCCCAGCCATACTATAGACCTGTGTGTCCCCAGCCATACTATAGACCTGTGTGTCCCCAGCCATACTATAGACCTGTGTGTCCCCAGCCATACTATAGACCTGTGTGTCCCCAGCCATACTATAGACCTGTGTGTCCCCAGCCATACTATAGACCTGTGTGTCCCCCAGCCATACTATAGACCTGTGTGTCCCCACACCCAGCCATACTATAGACCTGTGTGTCCCCAGCCATACTATAGACCTGTGTGTCCCCAGCCATACTATAGACCTGTGTGTCCCCCAGCCATACTATAGACCTGTGTGTCCCCAGCCATACTATAGACCTGTGTGTCCCCAGCCATACTATAGACCTGTGTGTCCCCCACACCCAGCCATACTATAGACCTGTGTGTCCCCCAGCCATACTATAGACCTGTGTGTCCCCAGCCATACTATAGACCTGTGTGTCCCCAGCCATACTATAGACCTGTGTGTCCCCAGCCATACTATAGACCTGTGTGTCCCCCAGCCATACTATAGACCTGTGTGTCCCCAGCCATACTATAGACCTGTGTGTCCCCAGCCATACTATAGACCTGTGTGTCCCCAGCCATACTATAGACCTGTGTGTCCCCAGCCATACTATAGACCTGTGTGTCCCCCACCAGCCATACTATAGACCTGTGTGTCCCCAGCCATACTATAGACCTGTGTGTCCCCAGCCATACTATAGACCTGTGTGTCCCCAGCCATACTATAGACCTGTGTGTCCCCCAGCCATACTATAGACCTGTGTGTCCCCAGCCATACTATAGACCTGTGTGTCCCCAGCCATACTATAGACCTGTGTGTCCCCCAGCCATACTATAGACCTGTGTGTCCCCAGCCATACTATAGACCTGTGTGTCCCCAGCCATACTATAGACCTGTGTGTCCCCAGCCATACTATAGACCTGTGTGTCCCCAGCCATACTATAGACCTGTGTGTCCCCAGCCATACTATAGACCTGTGTGTCCCCAGCCATACTATAGACCTGTGTGTCCCCAGCCATACTATAGACCTGTGTGTCCCCAGCCATACTATAGACCTGTGTGTCCCCAGCCATACTATAGACCTGTGTGTCCCCAGCCATACTATAGACCTGTGTGTCCCCCACCCCAGCCATACTATAGACCTGTGTGTCCCCCACACCCAGCCATACTATAGACCTGTGTGTCCCCAGCCATACTATAGACCTGTGTGTCCCCAGCCATACTATAGACCTGTGTGTCCCCAGCCATACTATAGACCTGTGTGTCCCCCAGCCATACTACAGACCTGTGTGTCCCCAGCCATACTATAGACCTGTGTGTCCCCCACACCCAGCCATACTATAGACCTGTGTGTCCCCAGCCATACTATAGACCTGTGTGTCCCCCAGCCATACTATAGACCTGTGTGTCCCCCAGCCATACTATAGACCTGTGTGTCCCCAGCCATACTATAGACCTGTGTGTCCCCAGCCATACTATAGACCTGTGTGTCCCCAGCCATACTATAGACCTGTGTGTCCCCCAGCCATACTATAGACCTGTGTGTCCCCAGCCATACTATAGACCTGTGTGTCCCCAGCCATACTATAGACCTGTGTGTCCCCCATCCATACTATAGACCTGTGTGTCCCCAGCCATACTATAGACCTGTGTGTCCCCCAGCCATACTATAGACCTGTGTGTCCCCAGCCATACTATAGACCTGTGTGTCCCCAGCCATACTATAGACCTGTGTGTCCCCAGCCATACTATAGACCTGTGTGTCCCCAGCCATACTATAGACCTGTGTGTCCCCAGCCATACTATAGACCTGTGTGTCCCCCAGCCATACTATAGACCTGTGTGTCCCCCAGCCATACTATAGACCTGTGTGTCCCCCACACCCAGCCATACTATAGACCTGTGTGTCCCCAGCCATACTATAGACCTGTGTGTCCCCAGCCATACTATAGACCTGTGTGTCCCCAGCCATACTATAGACCTGTGTGTCCCCCAGCCATACTATAGACCTGTGTGTCCCCAGCCATACTATAGACCTGTGTGTCCCCAGCCATACTATAGACCTGTGTGTCCCCCACACCCAGCCATACTATAGACCTGTGTGTCCCCAGCCATACTAGAGACCTGTGTGTGCCCCACACCCAGCCATACTATAGACCTGTGTGTCCCCAGCCATACTATAGACCTGTGTGTCCCCAGCCATACTATAGACCTGTGTGTCCCCTGCCATACTATAGACCTGTGTGTCCCCCAGCCATACTATAGACCTGTGTGTCCCCCACACCCAGCCATACTATAGACCTGTGTGTCCCCAGCCATACTATAGACCTGTGTGTCCCCAACCATACTATAGACCTGTGTGTCCCCAGCCATACTATAGACCTGTGTGTCCCCCAGCCATACTATAGACCTGTGTGTCCCCCAGCCATACTATAGACCTGTGTGTCCCCCAGCCATACTATAGACCTGTGTGTCCCCCAGCCATACTATAGACCTGTGTGTCCCCAGCCATACTATAGACCTGTGTGTCCCCCAGCCATACTATAGACCTGTGTGTCCCCAGCCATACTATAGACCTGTGTGTCCCCAGCCATACTATAGACCTGTGTGTCCCCAGCCATACTATAGACCTGTGTGTCCCCAGCCATACTATAGACCTGTGTGTCCCCCAGCCATACTATAGACCTGTGTGTCCCCCACCAGCCATACTATAGACCTGTGTGTCCCCAGCCATACTATAGACCTGTGTGTCCCCAGCCATACTATAGACCTGTGTGTCCCCAGCCATACTATAGACCCATGTGTTTTCCCTTGCCATACTATAGACCTGTGTGTCCCCAGCCATACTATAGACCTGTGTGTCCCCCACACCCAGCCATACTATAGACCTGTGTGTCCCCCAGCCATACTATAGACCTGTGTCCCCAGCCATACTATAGACCTGTGTGTCCCCAGCCATACTATAGACCTGTGTGTCCCCAGCCATACTATAGACCTGTGTGTCCCCCAGCCATACTATAGACCTGTGTGTCCCCAGCCATACTATAGACCTGTGTGTCCCCAGCCATACTATAGACCTGTGTGTCCCCAGCCATACTATAGACCTGTGTGTCCCCCAGCCATACTATAGACCTGTGTGTCCCCACACCCAGCCATACTATAGACCTGTGTGTCCCCAGCCATACTATAGACCTGTGTGTCCCCAGCCATACTATAGACCTGTGTGTCCCCCAGCCATACTATAGACCTGTGTGTCCCCCAGCCATACTATAGACCTGTGTGTCCCCAGCCATACTATAGACCTGTGTGTCCCCCAGCCATACTATAGACCTGTGTGTCCCCCAGCCATACTATAGACCTGTGTGTCCCCAGCCATACTATAGACCTGTGTGTCCCCCAGCCATACTATAGACCTGTGTGTCCCCCAGCCATACTATAGACCTGTGTGTCTCCAGCCATACTATAGACCTGTGTGTCCCCAGCCATACTATAGACCTGTGTGTCCCCCAGCCATACTATAGACCTGTGTGTCCCCCACACCCAGCCATACTATAGACCTGTGTGTCCCCACACCCAGCCATACTATAGACCTGTGTGTCCCCAGCCATACTATAGACCTGTGTGTCCCCAGCCATACTATAGACCTGTGTGTCCCCAGCCATACTATAGACCTGTGTGTCCCCAGCCATACTATAGACCTGTGTGTCCCCCAGCCATACTATAGACCTGTGTGTCCCCCAGCCATACTATAGACCTGTGTGTCCCCACACCCAGCCATACTATAGACCTGTGTGTCCCCAGCCATACTATAGACCTGTGTGTCCCCCACACCCAGCCATACTATAGACCTGTGTGTCCCCCAGCCATACTATAGACCTGTGTGTCCCCAGCCATACTATAGACCTGTGTGTCCCCAGCCATACTATAGACCTGTGTGTCCCCCAGCCATACTATAGACCTGTGTGTCCCCACACCCAGCCATACTATAGACCTGTGTGTCCCCAGCCATACTATAGACCTGTGTGTCCCCAGCCATACTATAGCCGACCTGTGTGTCCCCCAGCCATACTATAGACCTGTGTGTCCCCACACCCAGCCATACTATAGACCTGTGTGTCCCCAGCCATACTATAGACCTGTGTGTCCCCAGCCATACTATAGACCTGTGTGTCCCCACACCCAGCCATACTATAGACCTGTGTGTCCCCAGCCATACTATAGACCTGTGTGTCCCCAGCCATACTATAGACCTGTGTGTCCCCACACCCAGCCATACTATAGACCTGTGTGTCCCCAGCCATACTATAGACCTGTGTGTCCCCAGCCATACTATAGACCTGTGTGTCCCCCACACCCAGCCATACTATAGACCTGTGTCCCCCAGCCATACTATAGACCTGTGTGTCCCCAGCCATACTATAGACCTGTGTGTCCCCAGCCATACTATAGACCTGTGTGTCCCCCACACCCAGCCATACTATAGACCTGTGTGTCCCCCAGCCATACTATAGACCTGTGTGTCCCCAGCCATACTATAGACCTGTGTGTCCCCAGCCATACTATAGACCTGTGTGTCCCCAGCCATACTATAGACCTGTGTGTCCCCCACACCCAGCCATACTATAGACCTGTGTCCCCCCAGCCATACTATAGACCTGTGTCCCCCCAGCCATACTATAGACCTGTGTGTCCCCAGCCATACTATAGACCTGTGTGTCCCCAGCCATACTATAGACCTGTGTGTCCCCCAGCCATACTATAGACCTGTGTGTCCCCAGCCATACTATAGACCTGTGTGTCCCCAGCCATACTATAGACCTGTGTGTCCCCAGCCATACTATAGACCTGTGTGTCCCCCAGCCATACTATAGACCTGTGTGTCCCCAGCCATACTATAGACCTGTGTGTCCCCAGCCATACTATAGACCTGTGTGTCCCCCAGCCATACTATAGACCTGTGTGTCCCCAGCCATACTATAGACCTGTGTGTCCCCAGCCATACTATAGACCTGTGTGTCCCCAGCCATACTATAGACCTGTGTGTCCCCCAGCCATACTATAGACCTGTGTGTCCCCAGCCATACTATAGACCTGTGTGTCCCCAGCCATACTATAGACCTGTGTGTCCCCAGCCATACTATAGACCTGTGTGTCCCCAGCCATACTATAGACCTGTGTGTCCCCAGCCATACTATAGACCTGTGTGTCCCCAGCCATACTATAGACCTGTGTGTCCCCAGCCATACTATAGACCTGTGTGTCCCCAGCCATACTATAGACCTGTGTGTCCCCAGCCATACTATAGACCTGTGTGTCCCCCAGCCATACTATAGACCTGTGTGTCCCCAGCCATACTATAGACCTGTGTGTCCCCCACACCCAGCCATACTATAGACCTGTGTGTCCCCAGCCATACTATAGACCTGTGTGTCCCCAGCCATACTATAGACCTGTGTGTCCCCAGCCATACTATAGACCTGTGTGTCCCCAGCCATACTATAGACCTGTGTGTCCCCAGCCATACTATAGACCTGTGTGTCCCCAGCCATACTATAGACCTGTGTGTCCCCAGCCATACTATAGACCTGTGTGTCCCCAGCCATACTATAGACCTGTGTGTCCCCAGCCATACTATAGACCTGTGTGTCCCCAGCCATACTATAGACCTGTGTGTCCCCAGCCATACTATAGACCTGTGTGTCCCCCAGCCATACTATAGACCTGTGTGTCCCCAGCCATACTATAGACCTGTGTGTCCCCAGCCATACTATAGACCTGTGTGTCCCCCAGCCATACTATAGACCTGTGTGTCCCCCAGCCATACTATAGACCTGTGTGTCCCCAGCCATACTATAGACCTGTGTGTCCCCACATGTCCCAGCCATACTATAGACCTGTGTGTCCCCCAGCCATACTATAGACCTGTGTGTCCCCAGCCATACTATAGACCTGTGTGTCCCCCAGCCATACTATAGACCTGTGTGTCCCCAGCCATACTATAGACCTGTGTGTCCCCAGCCATACTATAGACCTGTGTGTCCCCAGCCATACTATAGACCTGTGTGTCCCCAGCCATACTATAGACCTGTGTGTCCCCAGCCATACTATAGACCTGTGTGTCCCCAGCCATACTATAGACCTGTGTGTCCCCAGCCATACTATAGACCTGTGTGTCCCCAGCCATACTATAGACCTGTGTGTCCCCAGCCATACTATAGACCTGTGTTTCCCCCAGCCATACTATAGACCTGTGTGTCCCCAGCCATACTATAGACCTGTGTGTCCCCCAGCCATACTATAGACCTGTGTGTCCCCAGCCATACTATAGACCTGTGTGTCCCCCACACCCAGCCATACTATAGACCTGTGTGTCCCCAGCCATACTATAGACCTGTGTGTCCCCAGCCATACTATAGACCTGTGTGTCCCCAGCCATACTATAGACCTGTGTGTCCCCAGCCATACTATAGACCTGTGTGTCCCCAGCCATACTATAGACCTGTGTGTCCCCAGCCATACTATAGACCTGTGTGTCCCCAGCCATACTATAGACCTGTGTGTCCCCAGCCATACTATAGACCTGTGTGTCCCCCAGCCATACTATAGACCTGTGTGTCCCCAGCCATACTATAGACCTGTGTGTCCCCAGCCATACTATAGACCTGTGTGTCCCCCAGCCATACTATAGACCTGTGTGTCCCCCAGCCATACTATAGACCTGTGTGTCCCCAGCCATACTATAGACCTGTGTGTCCCCACACCCAGCCATACTATAGACCTGTGTGTCCCCCAGCCATACTATAGACCTGTGTGTCCCCAGCCATACTATAGACCTGTGTGTCCCCACACCCAGCCATACTATAGACCTGTGTGTCCCCAGCCATACTATAGACCTGTGTGTCCCCAGCCATACTATAGACCTGTGTGTCCCCAGCCATACTATAGACCTGTGTGTCCCCCAGCCATACTATAGACCTGTGTGTCCCCCAGCCATACTATAGACCTGTGTGTCCCCAGCCATACTATAGACCTGTGTGTCCCCACACCCAGCCATACTATAGACCTGTGTGTCCCCAGCCATACTATAGACCTGTGTGTCCCCAGCCATACTATAGACCTGTGTGTCCCCAGCCATACTATAGACCTGTGTGTCCCCAGCCATACTATAGACCTGTGTGTCCCCCAGCCATACTATAGACCTGTGTGTCCCCACACCCAGCCATACTATAGACCTGTGTGTCCCCACACCCAGTCATACTATAGACCTGTGTGTCCCCAGCCATACTATAGACCTGTGTGTCCCTAACCCAGCCATACTATAGACCTGTGTGTCCCCAGCCATACTATAGACCTGTGTGTCCCCAGCCATACTATAGACCTGTGTGTCCCCCAGCCATACTATAGACCTGTGTGTCCCCAGCCATACTATAGACCTGTGTGTCCCCAGCCATACTATAGACCTGTGTGTCCCCAGCCATACTATAGAGCCTGTGTGTCCCCAGCCATACTATAGACCTGTGTGTCCCCCAGCCATACTATAGACCTGTGTGTCCCCAGCCATACTATAGACCTGTGTGTCCCCAGCCATACTATAGACCTGTGTGTCCCCAGCCATACTATAGACCTGTGTGTCCCCAGCCATACTATAGACCTGTGTGTCCCCCAGCCATACTATAGACCTGTGTGTCCCCAGCCATACTATAAACCTGTGTGTCCCCCATTCTACTATAGACCTGTGTGTCCCCAGCCATACTATAGACCTGTGTGTCCCCAGCCATACTATAGACCTGTGTGTCCCCAGCCATACTATAGACCTGTGTGTCCCCAGCCATACTATAGACCTGTGTGTCCCCACACCCAGCCATACTATAGACCTGTGTGTCCCCAGCCATACTATAGACCTGTGTGTCCCCAGCCATACTATAGACCTGTGTGTCCCCACACCCATGCCATACTATAGACCTGTGTGTCCCCAGCCATACTATAGACCTGTGTGTCCCCCAGCCATACTATAGACCTGTGTGTCCCCAGCCATACTATAGACCTGTGTGTCCCCAGCCATACTATAGACCTGTGTGTCCCCAGCCATACTATAGACCTGTGTGTCCCCAGCCATACTATAGACCTGTGTGTCCCCCAGCCATACTATAGACCTGTGTGTCCCCAGCCATACTATAGACCTGTGTGTCCCCAGCCATACTATAGACCTGTGTGTCCCCAGCCATACTATAGACCTGTGTGTCCCCAGCCATACTATAGACCTGTGTGTCCCCAGCCATACTATAGACCTGTGTGTCCCCAGCCATACTATAGACCTGTGTGTCCCCAGCCATACTATAGACCTGTGTGTCCCCAGCCATACTATAGACCTGTGTGTCCCCCAGCCATACTATAGACCTGTGTGTCCCCAGCCATACTATAGACCTGTGTGTCCCCAGCCATACTATAGACCTGTGTGTCCCCAGCCATACTATAGACCTGTGTGTCCCCAGCCATACTATAGACCTGTGTGTCCCCCAGCCATACTATAGACCTGTGTGTCCCCAGCCATACTATAATATGAACCATACTATTAGACCTGTGTGTCCCCAGCCATACTATAGACCTGTGTGTCCCCAGCCATACTATAAGACCTGTGTGTCCCCAGCCATACTATAGACCTGTGTGTCCCCAGCCATACTATAGACCTGTGTGTCCCCAGCCATACTATACCATTTAGACCTGTGTGTCCCCAGCCATACTATAGACCTGTGTGTCCCCAGCCATACTATAGACCTGTGTGTCCCCCAGCCATACTATAGACCTGTGTGTCCCCAGCCATACTATAGACCTGTGTGTCCCCCAGCCATACTATAGACCTGTGTGTCCCCCAGCCATACTATAGACCTGTGTGTCCCCAGCCATACTATAGACCTGTGTGTCCCCAGCCATACTATAGACCTGTGTGTCCCCAGCCATACTATAGACCTGTGTGTCCCCAGCCATACTATAGACCTGTGTGTCCCCAGCCATACTATAGACCTGTGTGTCCCCAGCCATACTATAGACCTGTGTGTCCCCAGCCATACTATAGACCTGTGTGTCCCCAGCCATACTATAGACCTGTGTGTCCCCAGCCATACTATAGACCTGTGTGTCCCCAGCCATACTATAGACCTGTGTGTCCCCAGCCATACTATAGACCTGTGTGTCCCCAGCCATACTATAGACCTGTGTGTCCCCCAGCCATACTATAGACCTGTGTGTCCCCCAGCCATACTATAGACCTGTGTGTCCCCAGCCATACTATAGACCTGTGTGTCCCCCACACCCAGCCATACTATAGACCTGTGTGTCCCCCAGCCATACTATAGACCTGTGTGTCCCCCAGCCATACTATAGACCTGTGTGTCCCCACCCAGCCATACTATAGACCTGTGTGTCCCCAGCCATACTATAGACCTGTGTGTCCCCCCCAGCCATACTATAGACCTGTGTGTCCCCCAGCCATACTATAG